>NC_050577.1:123846708-124006708 GCF_011100635.1 Trichosurus vulpecula | reverse complement strand
ACAGCCTAAAGAAGACAACAAAGTCATAGAGCCTACAACAAAAGCCTCCAAGAAAAACAGGAACTGGCCCCAGGCCATAGAAGAATTCAAAAAGGATTTGGAAAAGCAAGTTAGAGAAGTAGAGGAAAAATTGGGAAGAGAAATGAGAAGGATGCGAGAAAACCATGAAAAACAAGTCAATGACTTGCTAAAGGAGACCCAAAAAAATACTGAAAAATATACTGAAGAAAACAACACCTTAAAAAACAGACTAACTCAAATGGCAAAAGAGCTCCAAAAAGCCAATGAGGAGAAGAATGCCTTGAAAGGTAGAATTAGCCAAATGGAAAAGGAGGTCCAAAAGACCACTGAAGAAAATACTACTTTAAAAATTAGATTGGAGAAAGTAGAAGCTAGTGAATTTATGAGAAATCAGGATATTATAAAACAGAACCAAAGGAATGAAAAAAGGGAAGACAATGTGAAATATCTCCTTGGAAAAACCACTGACCTGGAAAATAGATCCAGGAGAGATGATTTAAAAATTATTGGACTACCTGAAAGCCATGATCAAAAAAAGAGCCTAGATACCACCTTTCAAGAAATTATCAAGGAGAACTGCCCTGATATCCTAGAGCCAAAGGGCAAAATAGAAATTGAAAGAATCCACAGATTGCCTCCTCAAATAGATCCCAAAAAGAAATTTCCTAGGAATATTGTCGCCAAATTCCAGAGCTCCCAGATCAAGGAGAAAATATCGCAAGCAGCCAGAAAGAAAAATTTTGAGTATTGTGGAAACACAATCAGAATAACCTAAGATCTGGCAGCTTCTACATTAAGAGATTGAAGGGCTTGGAATACAATATTCCGGAGGTCAATGGAGCTAGGATTAAAACCTAGAATCACCTACCCAGCAAAACTGAGTATCATGTTCCAAGGCAAAATATGGACTTTCAATAAAATAGAGTACTTTCAATAAAATAGTGGACTTTCAAGCTTTCTAAGTGAAAAGACCAGAGCTGAATAGAAAATTTGACTTTCAAACAAAAGAATGAAGAGAAGCATGAAAAGGTAAACAAGAAAGAGAAATAATAAGGGACTTACTAAAATTGAACTGTTTTGTTTACATTCCTACATGGAAAGATGATGTGTATGATTCATGAGACCTCAGTATTAGGGTAGTTGAAGGGAATATGCATATATATATATGTTTATGTATATATATAAGTGAATGTGTATGTATGTATATATCTATGTGTATATGTATGTATGTGTATATATATATGTGTGTTTATATATATATATGTATATATATATAAAAGAGAGAGAGCAGACACAGGGTGAGTTGAAGATGAAGGGAAGATATCTAAAAGAAATAAAATGAAATTAAGGGATGAGAGAGCAACATACTGAGAGAGGGAGATAGGGAGAGATAGAATTGGGTGGATTATCTCGCATAAAGGTGGCAAGAGGAAGCAGTTCTGTGGGAGGAGGGGAGAGGGCAGGTGAGGGGGGAATGAGTGAACCTTGCTCTCATCAGATTTGGCCTGAGGGGGAATACCATACATACTCAGTTGGGTATCTTACCCCACAGGAAAGAAGAGTGAGGAAGATAAAAAAAAAATAAAAGGGGGGGGGGGATGATGGAGGGGAGGGCAGATGGGGGTGGAGGTAATCAAAACAAACACTTTGGAAAGGGGACAGGGTCAAGGGAGAAAATTCAACAAAGCGGGATGGGTTGGGAAGGAGCAAAATGTAGTTAGCCTTTCACAACATGAGTATTGTGGAAGGGTTATACATAATGATACATGTGTAGCCTAGGTTGAATTGCTCGACTTCTTAGGGAGGGTGGGTGGGAAGGGAAGAGGGGAGAGAATTTGGAACTCAAAGTTTTAAAATCAGATGTTCAAAAAAAAAAAAGTTTTTGCCTACAACTAAAAAATAAGATACACAGGCAATGGGGTGTAGAAATTTATCTTGCACTGCAAGAAAGGAAGGGAAAAGGGGATGAGAGGGGAGGGGAGTGATAGAGGGGAGGGCTGACTGGGGAACAGGGCAACCAGAATATATGCCATCTTGGAGTGGGGGGGAGGGTAGAAATGGGGAGAAAATTTGTAATTCAAACTGTTGTGAAAATCAATGCTGAAAACCAAATATGTTAAATAAATAAATTTAAATTAAATTAAAAAAATTAATAAAAAAACTCTTTTGAGAGATACATTCAAAAGCTTCAAAAGCAGAAAAAATAGTAAATGATCTGTTTTTACTTTTAGCACAAAATTTAATTTTCCTTATTTTGTCAGCTTTAGGCTAACGCCTATAGCCAAAATTTCTATTTTTAAATTGTGGCAAGAAAAAGTTGTGTCCTAATAACCACTTACGATGAATGGCCTAATGTTATTTCTTTTTTTATCTTTAGCTTAACAATTTTTTTTCAGTTAATAGAATTGGATACACTTAAAATATTTGAAAATAACTTGACACAAAGAGATTAATAGAAACAAAAGGCTATTAACACCATATCTTTTTTTTTTCCTGAATCCATTCCTAAAATTCAGCAGTAAGAAATACAACTGTACTGAGGTAATATCTTTATGGAATATTACTGTTTCAAGAATTAATTCCTTTCATCACAGTAATAACAATATGTATGCAAAGTGCCTTGTATTAAAATGCTATTATTTAAATGATTTACAAAACATATAGAACTGAGTGAACACTTTGAAAGGATTCCATAAGAGATAAAAGCCACAAAGATTTAAGCTACTGATGTTCAATGCAGTTTAATAGTAATTTCTAATAAGGGAATCAATTGAAGAGACACAAACATTCAAGAACTACTAGTAGCATACGGTTAAACAGATGCTTGAATGTGCTATATGTAGATTGTATATCACAATAAGCACCATGGGATTTCTTGGTATTAAATATTTATTTGTTTTATTTACCACTTTTCTACTTTGGGGTTTTATTTACCATTAAAAATGTACTAAAATATTCAAAATCAGAACCATAAAATTCTAGGTACTGCAAAACAACCTGCTAATATTTCTACTATGTCAAGAACAGCCAAATTCCCCGTAATGCAACTCCTCCATAAAGACCTAGAGAAAGTACCAGACCAAGTTCTAATCAGTAGTCTCTGGACACTAGGGATTGTTTTTTGTCAGGCTAGTGCCAGACTGAACACTCTAAAGAAGAGGAATCAAAAGAGGACCAAACAGTGCAACAGAGCAAGAAGAGATCCAAGAGGCATAAAGGGGATCCCAATAGCATGCAGAATGTGGAAACAGGCATCAAGTGGAAGCTTTGCCCTACACTACCAAGTCCCAAGTCACAGATACAGGATAGAATGAGGAAGGGACTGGGTCTAGGGGTGGCTATTCAGGATGAGGAGCAATTTCAGAGCCTAGACTGTACAGAAAAGTAACAAGTTCAGGAGCAAATAGTAGCTATAGGGCTCTGATCCCAGAAACGAAGTGGAGTCTCATATCAAGCCTCCAGCCCAGTTTGAAGGCTACAGTGGAATATCCAGAGCAGGAATTCAAGAACAAAGTGTGGCTTGCTCTGTACCTAGACAGCATTCTCTCTGGCTGACAGTAACTGAGTCTAAAAGGAAACTACTGGAACTTCTAACCAGTGGCAAACTAACAGAAATGTTACATGACTCCAATCCAGGTCAGGAACTTGAAGACTTCAGACAAGAGTAGCAGGGATCAGATTTTGCCATGGATCAGACCATTTGGGGAGCACTGCAAGTCTGCAGTTCCTCAACCTGAGCTGTCCTTGAGAAACTGGAAAAACATAATTCTCAATACCCCACTCCCAGGAAAACACCTGAAAGTTCTGAGGCCAAAAATTCAGTCCAGAGAGAAGCTTCTCAGCTTGTCATTTTTAAAGCCCTTCACAATCTGGTTCCCACTTAGCTTTCTAAAGAATGTATAAAATCAGGAAATGATTCATTTTTTTTGAACTGGGTTAAAGTTCATTAAATCTTTTTAAAATAAGTTAAATCTTTTTCACCATCTAGTTGACCTAAGAAAAATCATAAGGTTGTGTTTCTTAATTTTACACACACACACACACACACACACACACACATAAATTTGTATCATGTTTCTCAACTTTTTCCCAATTTTATTTCCTTTCAAAATCTCTCTGCACATGACTTTTAAAATTTTTTTAATTTTATATTTAAGTTTTTAAGGTTTCTTTTCTTATTATGTATTTAAGTTTCAGTATTTGTCTAAAATTAAAAAAAAATTTAAAAAAGAATGTAATCTTATAAATTTAAGACTTCAAAAAAAAATCCCTCCAAAGGAGATTACTTTAAGATAGAAATAAAATTAATCATTCAGAGAAAGAGGGAGAAAAATTCATGACTCACAAGAGTCATTTAAATTGTGAAAATGGGTGGAGTCACCCATGAAATCTATCTTGAGTGATTAATAGTACCCTCATCAAAGCTGCAAGAAAAAAAATATATTGCATTAGAAATAGTAATACTTTGGCTTTTACTTGCATTTAGCATATTTAAACAGTTTTCTAAAAATTTCATGTTAATCAATTAAGCCACAGAAGATCCAAGGGAGGCAGGCAAATATTATGATTTCTATTGAACCTATTCTATTGAATTTCTAAGGAACCCTATAACTGATTATGGAAAGCTAGGTGGCACAATGGATAAGACTGCTGGGCCTGGAGTCAGAAAGACTCATCTTCCTGAGTTCAAATCTAGCCTCAGACACTTAATGGCAATGGGACCCTAGGCAAGTTACTTAATTCTTTTTGCCTCAGTTTCCTCATCTGTAAAATGAGCTGGAGAAGGAAATGGCAAGCTATTCCACTCTCTTTACTAAGGAAACCTCAAATGGGGTTATAAAGAGTTAGACACAACTGAAACGACTGAACAACAACAAAATACTGATTAAATAATTTATAGTCACACTGTGTTATGGTAATTAAGGTGGGACTTTTTTATACTGTTTTCTCTTTTGGAGCACTTACGTAATCAAGTGCCTTCGATGAATCTTGTCTTTGTTTCTTTGATTAAATCCAGGAGTCTTTGATAACCTGCTTACATCAAGGGAAAGCCTAGTTCACATAGGTTTCAGTCACATGGTTGTGACACTCTTTGACCCTGAACAGGGTATATAAAATCAGAGGTTAGCATTTTGCTTAAGGCTCTTACTCATTGGAAGAATGTCATGTGATTTGACCAGACGAGACTCTGGGTAGCCACTGGAACCCGCCCACTTTGAAAACACAGATATTGTGGTACCTCTCTCTTTGGTAACTATGTAATTCTTTGGACAGACAGCTAGAAGCCTGTCTGTTGATTTGTGTTATTTGTTCTGTTTCTATTTTCTCTGTTTGTATTTGCTCTAAAGTTCAGGGTGCTGACTTTTTCCCCTGAACTAAGTGAATGATACATGTATGTTTGATTAAAGTGAGATTGTAAACCCCTTAACATTGATTTCCTTAGAAAAGCAGATCAAAGAACTTGTGCTAGCAGCCCTTCTGTGTGCTGGTGTTGTCGGCCTTACATAGGCACAGTAGCAGCAAGCAGCATTGTTGTTACATACTGCTAGGGCCCGAAGAAAGCATGGCCTTATTGTAAAAAATAATTTTTTTTCCATTTTGTGAAATTATTAAAAGTTCTAGAGAGACAGCTTATAGTTATGAGCATAGTAACATGAATAAAAAGAATACAGAAGATATTAGGAATTCAAAGCTTTAAATTTATAGGCTATCTAGAAGATAATCAAGCAAATTTTTCATTTTTATTAGACATAAAACAGTAGCCCTAATCCTAACCATTCTACTATCTCATTCTCATCATAGTCTCATGACAGAGCCTGCATTAATTAAGCAGTAGACCTGAATGAAATTCCAAGAATTGGAAATTAGGAAGAGACCAACATCTTACACCATTAGCTAGACAGTTAAAAAAATAGACGTACAAAGTGTACATCATGTACATCTATATCTACGTATTTATCCATGTATACATAGAGAAATATGTAGCTATCTATATCTATTTGCACATCTTGTACATCTATATCTGGATATATAGCGATCCATATCTATGTACATCCTATACATCTATACATCTCTCTCTCTCTCTCTCTCTCTCTCTCTCTCTGTATATATATATATATATATATATATATATATATATATATACACAGAGATGTGTAGTTATCTATATCTGTCTAACTATCTTTATATATAATTGATTCCTAGCTAAGGCAGCTAGGTGATGCAGTGGAGAACGAACCAGGCCTAGAGACAGGAAGACTTGAGTTTAAATCCTGCCTCAGACACTTACTAGTTTGTGGGATTCTGAACGAGTCACTTAACCTCTTTTTACCTCTGTTCCCATATCTATAAAATGGGGATAATAAGAACAACTACTTGCCAGGGTCATTGTGAGATCAAATGAGGTTACATTTGTAAAGTGATTACCACAAATAGCTGGCACATAGCAAGTACTATATAAATGTTAGTTGTTGCTGTTGTCATTATTATTTCAAATTTATAAGAACGAAAATCATTCCCCAATTTACAAATAGTCAAAAGATATGAACAGGAGTTTTCTAAGGAAAAAAATTCAAAGTATCAATAGCCATATGAAGCCAGATTGCAAAGGACTGAAAAGGAAATGATGGTACAAAACTAGAGGCAGTACATATAGAAGATTCTTAACAAGAAGCTTGGCAGTAAAAGCTGGGAGAGATAAAGGATGATAGTTTGATAAAATGATGGGAGCAAGTGAGAGTTTTGTTTTTGCTTTTTAAAAGATGAGAATAATTGGGAGATATATTTGAGAAGTCACTAATTCAAGTTAAAGAAGAGAAATACAAATCAAAACAACTCGAGGTTCTACCTCACACCCATCATATTGGCAAAATTGACAAAAAAGGAAAGTGACATATTTTGGAGGAAAAGTGGGAAAACTGATACACCAGTACATCAATAAAGATAGTATTGCACTGATGAATGCATGAAATCCCCCTAAACCCTTAAATACTGCCACAAGTGGCAAGAAGTGCTTAAAGTTCTAATTAATGAAATCTAAACAAGTATTTCTGATAGAACATCTAACAGGATATCAATGACAACATAATTATGGTACCATATGCCTTACATATTAGTCATAAATATAAGTAAAATTACTTATTATTCTTAAAAGTGTAAAATTTCACCTATCTTCAACATTTATTACTGCAACAAAATGAGATTTTCCAGGTGGCTCAAATAAGCATGTTAATGAAAAAAATCATTACCTCCCACCAAGAAATACAGTATCTCAGTTTGAAAGAATTATTAAAAGGTAACATCTTTCATTTTGATGACCTTGAAGTTGAGTGGCACCCAATTAACTTTTAACAAATGAATAAATGAATCATCTACAATTCGGATCATCACTGTGTGGTCCCAAGTCCCTTTCCTCATTTCCTTAGACTATGTGGTACATACTGTAGAGAGCACTAAACTAAAAATCAAGAAACGAGTTCTAGAGCTGCCAAGTGGCTCCATGATTCCTACATATTCCATGGGTCAATTTTGAATGAATGAATGAATGAAAAAGAATTTACTAAGCACTTACTATGTGCCAAGTACTATGCTAAGCCCTAATGATACAAATAGAAAAGGCTAAATAAATAGTCCCTACTCTCAAGGAGCTGAAATTCTAATTGAATAAAACAAAATAAAGTTCAACTGTAAGGGACATGGAAAGGCTTGGAGGTTCTACGGATGGCGAAAGGAAGAGGATGGCAAGGTCCAGAGGTCCTTAGGCTACATAAGTTATCAAGATGACAGTAGAGGGAGACTTCAGAAAATAAAGGTAGAGCAGATGGTAAGGACTGAAGGATCTCAGGAGGCTATGGCAGAGAGACACTAATGCCCAGTGTTGTAGTAGCCTTTTTTCCTTACCTGTCCATACTAGAAGGAGCCTCCAGTAGTAAGTAGTAACTAGGAAGTACTCGTTATTAAGAAAATAGAAAGCTACTGATTGTAGAGTTAACTAAGATGTTAGTTTAACAAGTGATTTCCCAGTCCCCACTGCCTCCCCAACAGACAAGCAGCAAGAGGAAAGTCAGACTTTCTCACCTAGAAGTTGCTAGAATGGGCATTTGGAGTGAGGAGAAAACCAGCAGGATATCAAAATAATACATTTTCAGTAGAATGCAATGTTGTTTAATCAGGCTCCTTTCTTAAAACCTAGTGCTAAGGGTGAAGAGTTTTGATTAGACAGAAAAGGATGTAGAAATAATGCTGACATGTGGACCACTGTAGGATGACAGCAGTAGATTTGGGAAGGTTGTGACAAGTGTGCATGAAGGACAGGGGGAGAGCATGGCAAAAGAAGGAGGAAGGAAATTTATGCAGTCAGAGTCAAACTTGAGAAGATTCAATTCCTTGGGGACAGAATACAGGGAAGAACAGTAAAGGAGAACAGCATTACCCATGAGGCCTCAAAATAAACTTCACCTAATTAAAAATTTCTAGTTAGGAGATATTTCATAAATTGACAGGATTATTTTTTCATTCTTTTTTATCTGTTTTAACTGGAGAGGTTATAAAGAGAGTAGGAAAATTACTGTGGTGTGGAGAAGGCATTAATAATTTTTTTTAAAAATTCTCATTAGTGTTGACTTTGTTCACTTTATTAGAATCCAAAGGAGCTGAATTTTAATTCTTTTCAGGTGCTAATTTGGTGAGAACAGAAAGGGCAAATTCCAGAGGTTATATTGAGGCAAAAACCAACTGTGAACTACAAACAGAAGCCCTTCATAAGGTATCTCATTCCTTGAATAGCTATACAGAAACTACTGTATGGACAAAGAATTTTTCTCCTTAAAAAACAGAAATATAATCTATAAATTCTTGGCTAAATGCAAACATAAGTTATATGCAAAAAAAAATTAATCATGAAAGACAACATGTCAAATTGTGTTTATCCATGGAAATAGATTATATCTAGGCCTAGATTTCTGTCTCATACATGTATTTGGTTTGTATCAAGCACAGGAGTGGGGAAACGCATGACAAATCTTCATTGCTACTATAACAACTGAGAAGTGTTGAGAGGGATATATTTTTATATGAATAACAGCATATTAGATGTACCAAATCCACTGTGCAATCACAAAATCTTTTTTGTTAATGATAAACTCTTTTAACAAACATTATTTACATATATCCTTGATTCTTATGAAATCTTATCCCAACTTTTTGAGGATGCTATCCCCAAATGATATCAAGATTATGGTAGATAAGTCACCTTTAACTGCAATAGATAGCCTCTTCATGGAAATGAATAAAGGCTACATTTCTCACAGGATGGGTGTTTAAATGCAAATTAAAACTTAAGAAATTAGGAAAACCCACCAAAAAAGAATATAGAAAATGTATTTGTCATTACTAATCAGTATGTGATGAAAGGCAAGATTAATCAATTAAGAAAGCTAAATTATACAAAACTACTTTCATCTATCACATCTCTAATGTATGTGTTTTATAAAATAAAATTTAATGAAAAAATCTTAGAAATACCTTTTTCATCCTCAATTCACATTAGAGTTTTTTAAGAACTTTTCCCTCATCCGTACATCTGGATATGATCTAAAATGTAACTGGATACATAGGAAATAATGTTTCTTTGCATAATATAAAATAGGCACAGCTGCAGTTTGTTCCTGTACATTTATTCTGGTACTTCTCTATGGTAGCTCTAATGAAGTTGGTACTTTCCTAAAAACAAAAATCAGTGCTATTTGTTTTACTTTCCTGTAGTATTCACTCCTGGTAAAGCATGACTTCCTTCAACACAAAGAAAAAATGACCAATAAAACCCGAAAATTGATAGTTTAGAAACTCTTGCTAGGGTTTCAAGATATATTTTTAGCATTATCAATGAATATGTTCAAATGAAATTGATGATATTCATTTAAATATGGATCACGGAAGGAAAAAAAACCCATAGTTAAACATATGTCCTAATCTCTATAATAGCAGATGGTCTATTACTAGCTCTTAATTCCTCAGCTGATTTTATATATCTGAACATATCTGGCACACACATTTTCATTATCTGTGGCTCATATTTTCTCAAAATCCTTTTTCGTGTAACTGTCCAGAGGAAGTATGATTATGTACTCCAATAATTCAAACCTAAATCTAATAATTTACTTGCAAATGTTTAGGAAGCAATTGAGTCAATTTTTATGTAACTTTAAAACTGACTTTTGAAATTTTAAAAACAAAACCTCAAATATTTCCAATTGTCATTTTTACTAATCATTTTTTAAGATTTACATACAACAATGGAAAATTTATGTGAATTGATGCAAAGTGAAGCAAAATCAAGAAAACAAAATGCACAATGATTACCACAATGTAAATGAGAAACAAAAACTGAACACTAAATAATCAGAATGACCAATTGGTAAAATGTGCCTTCCTTTCTCCCTTATTTGCAGAGGTAAGGTTATTATGGGTACAGAATATTTCATAAATTATCAGATTCACTTGATGTTCGTTAGTTTTCTTGAAATGATTTTTGTCACATAATTTGTGAATTATGATCCCAATGTTCTAGTGATACCTTTTTTAGGTGACTGAGCTTATTTACCAGAATTTGTTGGAAGTAAATACATTGAATTTAGAGAGTCTAGGAAAGAATAAATTAAATGAGAATAAATTAATGAACTGGAAAGTAAGGATTACTCAACTTTACTGAAGTACTGACATGTTCATACTTATTCTGTGTGCTCTGCATATTATGTCAGCTTGAAAACATGGAAATAAAATTCTTCCTACAGCCATCAACTTTCATCAACTTTCTATAACTTTTTCATTTTTGTTTTTCCTTTTGTCTGTCTGTCCATTTTGACATCATTTGCTATAATGAATTGCTTCAAGGAGCAGAGATAGTTAATACCTATTCCATTGGCATCACACAGAATAAGTAGTACTACGAACGTGTCAGTACTTCAATAAAGTTGCATACTCCATACTTTCTAATTCATTAATTTATTCTCATTTAATTTATTCTTTCTCAGACTCTCTAAATTCTGTATATCTACTTCCAAAAAATCCTGGCAAATCACGTCAGCTAGCGAAAAAAGGTGTCACTAGAACACTGGGATCATAACTCACAAATTTGGCTTCTGGTCTAGTATTTAAATTGAAGAGAAACACCCATGTAACTAAAAAACAATAAAAGAGACCAACCACATAAAAAACATAAAACGCAAATATACTTTTTAAATACTAACCGGTTCCTCTGCTTCGATAAGGGGGCTTGAAGAACTTCACAGCACCATATACATTGACTATAGACCCATGCTTAAGTTGATTCAGAGGTGTATATGTATACTTGGGTGTCACACTCTACATAAACAGAAATATAAAACTTGTTTTCATATATACATTTAGCAACACAGTAAATTTTTTTGTTAATCTGTCATAGTTCAGAAATTAGACATAAGAATATTTTACAGATAAATTAAGTTTAACTATTTAACTTGCCTAACTTTTAAAATTTTATTTTAATATTTTTTTAAAAATTAAATCTTTCCAATATGCATTCAACAGTCATTATTCTAGTTCATTCCATCTCTTGCCTCCAACTTTCCCCAGGTGGTCTCCTTCTTTACCAATGTCTCAAAGAACTTCCTACTGCATCATCAAAGAACAACTTAAGTGTTGCCTTCTATATGAGGTCTTTCCTGTCCCCCTAACAATTAGCACTCTACCCTCCTGGAAATTACTTTGTATTAGTATGTATGTATTTTTATTTACTTAGATGTTCACATATATATGAGTAGCATATAAGCTCCTTAGGGGCAGGGATTGTTTTATTATTCTCTTCCTATCCCTAGAAGACTATCAGAGAGGCTTGAACTTTGTAGACACAAATTTATCATTACCATCTATTGTGTCCCTTTCTCCCTCCCCCTCTACACTCTTTGACCCTATTAACCTCTATCCCAAACTGTCTATCTTCAATCTCTTGCTATTCTCCATTCTCTGAATCACTCTAGGGAAGGAAAGATGATTAGTAAGTGTAACCAGATAACCTATTATGTATATAGTTAAATCAAACAGAGTCTATGTCTGAGGGGAAAAAAAAAGGTGATTCCAAGTCTTTTCTATGAAATAAGGCACCTGGATTTTATGGCAGATACTTTTATCTTTCTCAGAAACTTCTTCATTTACTTCTAAATAACTCCCAAATTTCTGGTCTTTCCACAGCCAGATAAATAGGTATTACAGTACAATTTTAAACATACGCTAACTTTGAGAAGCCCCTAAATCCAAAGACAACACAGAATAATATTTTTTTCTTTCACTTCAAAATACTTTGACTGACTACACTTTTCCCTGGCCAAAATAATTCTATTCATCAATACTTTTCTTTAGTAAACTGAAAGTTAGATAACAGAAACAGACAAAGAAGAGGAAGAGACTTCAGAGATTATTTAATTCAACTTATTTGATGGTTTAGTAAAATTAAAACCCACAGAAGGTCACAAAGCAGTTTAACAGGAAAGCCTGATTCTCTCCTTTCAACTTGACTGAGGCATGAGTGACTTCTCCAAGGAAACTACTACCTTTATCTTTCGAATCAGAGTATTAAGCAAACAAATGAAATGAGGGAAAACTAGAATATCATAGAATTTAGACCTGGAAGGGCCTTAAGAGATAATTTAGTCCAACTCCATCACTTTACAGATGGGGAAATTGAAGTGCTAAGGAGCCAAGTGATATGCCCAAGGGCACACAGCCAGTCAGCAGCAGGAAGAGGACTTGAAACCAGGCCTTTGGCTTCCAAATTCAATGCTCTTTTGAGTAAACCAAACAAATATTTCCACAAACTTCATTGAGAAGCAGATAGATAATGATCAAAATTTATTAAAATATATAGAAAAATAGAAGTATATGGAGAATGCAGGAAAAAAATGCACCAATTTACTATTTAGAAAAAAACTCTCATGGTATTAATGATAATATGAAATCTGATAGCAAGATAGTCATTTTATAAGAATAACCTGATTTTTACATTTTTTGCTTTGCAGAGATGACATATAAAATATCACAGAACAGTCTTAATAAACTGAACCAGTCTTAATAAACAGAAACTGTATATTGCTATTTTTTTCATTCATTCACAAATAGAAATGGAAGAATCAGATTCCTAATGTTAGTGAAATAATTTCAAAATCAAATTATATATTACATTTGAACAACATATTCTTAAGAATTAAACTGCCAAACTGAATTCCAACTTACCAAACATACAGGTTCCTCAGAAATAACTGTGTCATATTTAACATAAACCTGAAAAATGAATAAAGATTTGCCTATAGATATATTTTAATACAAGGTGCTATCAATACTATAAGTATTTAAAATATAGTGAGCAAGTTTATACAATGTTAGACTAAACCAAAGAAAACTGCATAATTTTTATGTAAAGCTTTTTCGAAACTGAGTCAAGAAGCATTAAAATTTTAAAGCAAAAGATTTAACAGTCTAAGTTTGATTTTTACTAATGTTTCCTTTTATCAGCTGATGACTACTTCAGTCATAAGGAAGTAGAGGATGAGGGAGGGATTCAAGTATTTTAAGAAAACTCAGATACCTCCTTTTTTCCCACCTGGCTGAATTCATTTTAGACTTCCTGGATTTCTCTATTCAATAAAGTTAAATTATTTACATTCTTATATGGGAAGATGATACATGTAACTCCTAAAAACTATCATTATCAGGGTAGTGAGGAGTCTACATAAACAGAGGGCATGGGTGTGAGTCAATTATGTTGAGATGATCTCAAAAAAAAAAAAAGGAAGAAGAGGGAGGAGGAAGAGAGAAACAGAATGGGGAAATTTTCCTCACATAAAAGAGGCACACAAAGAAGAGCTTTTATAGTGGAGGGGAAGATGGGGGAAAGAGGGGCATTGGAATTGGTTCAAAGAGGGTAGAATATATACATATATACATACACACACACACACACACTCAATTGGGTATAGAAATCTATTTTACCCAATAAGGAAACGGAAGCATAAGGGGATAAGAGATACTAGCTAAGGGGGAATGATAAAAGGGAGGGAAAACTAAGAGAGGGAGTAGTCTGGAGCAAAAAAGACTTTTGAGGAGGGACAGGAAGGGAGGGAAAAGATATATGTGTGTGCGTATATATATATATATATATATACACACACACACATATATATATATATATATATAGAGAGAGAGAGAGAGAGAGAGAGAGAGAGAAGGATAAACAGAAGAAAACAGAAGGATAAACAGAAGAAAATACACAGTAACTATGAATATGAATGAGATGAACTTAACCATAAGGTAGAAGTGGATGGCACAATGGAATTAGAAACCAGAATCCAACAATAGGTTGTTTACAAGAGACACACTTGAAACAGCCACACAGAGTTAAAGTAAGGGGCTGAAGCAAAACCTATCATGCTTCAGCAGAGGTAAAAAAAGGCAGGGGTAGTAATCATGATCTCAGACAAAATAAGAGCAAAAACAGACCTAACTGTGTGAGTGAAAAGAAGAGGACATAAAAGCTACAAGACTTAACAACAGAGTATATATGTGGGGTAAGTTTGAGTAACTGAGGACAATGTCAAGGTTGTGAAAACTAGGTAATGGGGAGCATGGTTGTGCCCTCAACAGTAAAATGAAAACTTAGTATTAGGGAAAAGATAAAGAATTCAGTTTTCAATTCATTGAGACTGAAATATCTACGGAATACCCACTTTCAGAACTCTATAAGGCAACTGCTGATGCAAGACTGTAGTTCATGAGAAAGGTTATGGCTGGATATACAGATCTATGAACCACCTGTATAAAGATGAAAACTGAACCCATAAGAGCTGATGAAATCACCAAGTGAGAAAGTATAAAGGAAGAAAAGGAGCCAGGAGAGAGCCTTAGGAACACCTACATTTAGTGAGACTGCAAAGAAGATAGAAGAGAGATCAGATAAGTAGGAGAACCAGGAAAGTACATTGTCACCACAACTTCTCCTGGCTCTGGTCTTCACTCTCCAAACATTAACACTATGCCTCAGCTTTCTTATCCTGGAATATCCCTGCTCTCTCATCCCTCTGGTGAATTCCTGCTTAAATTTCATTTCTGAGGAAAAGCCAAGGCTAGTCACCTTTCATTCCTCTCCCTTCTCTACTCTTGACTTTCCAGAATTGGTCAATATCCTCTAATTATTTAGTCCCCTTTCAGGTATTATCTTCCCCCCTTAGATTGTAAGTTACTTAAGGGTAGAGACTGTCTTTTTTTATTCTCTGTGCTTAGTTTCTGAGAAAATAATAGGAGTTTAATAAATACTTGTTGACTCAAGAAAAGATAGTATCCCAAAGATGGTGAGTGACAGGGTCAAAGGCCCCAGAGAGGTAAAAAAGAATGAGATTAAAGAAATCCATTAGAAATCTGAAAATCACTGAGATCACTGGAGGAGATGGGAGAGGCATACAGGTAGAAAGTTAGACAATGTAAAAACAGAAGATACCAATAAAATTAATTTTCTAAAAAGAGATATCAGTGACGTCTTTGAAAAGAGCACTTTAAGTTGATGAGGACAGAAGTCAGAATGCAGAAGAAAAAAGGAAAGAATAGAAGAAAGAGAAGTAAAAGCACCATGATTAGACTGCTTCCTCAAGGAGTTTAGCTGAGAAGTGGAGCAATACAGGACAATAGCTAACAGTAATGGTACAATCAAGTACAGATTCTTCAAGGAAGAAGGAGGCAGAGGGATTTTTAAATTTTTTTATTAAATTTTTAAATTTATTTTTAGTTTTCAACACTTTCATAAGATTTTGAGTTCCACATTTTCTCCCCATCTCTCCCCTCCCCACACCCCAAAACAGTATAGAATTTGACAGAGGTTCTACATATACATTTGTATCAAACATATTTTCACATTAGTCATGTTGTAAAGAAGAATTAGAACTGATGGGAAAATACATGGGAAAGAAGATATAAAAAAAAGACAGAGCAAATAATATGCTTAGATCTGCATTCAGACTCCATAGTTCTTTTCCTGGATGTGGACAGCATTTTCAATCATGAGTCTTTTGGAGTTATCTTAGATCCTTGCATTGCTAAGAAGAGATAAATCTAGCAAAGTTAGTCATCACACGTGGTGGCTGTTACTGTTTACAATGTTCTCTCGGTTCTGCTCACTTCACTCAGCATCAGTTCATAAAAGTTTTTCCAGGCTTTTCTGAAGTCTGCCTGCTCATCATTTCTTATAGCACAGTTGTATTCCATTATATTCATATACAACTTGTTCAGCAATTCCCCAACTGATGTGCATCCCTTCAATTTCCAATTCTTTGCCACCACAAAAAGAGGTGACATAAATATTTTTGTACATGTAGGTAGTTTTCCCATTTTTATAATCTCCTTGAGGTACAATCCTAGAAGTGGTATTGCTGGGTCAAAGGTATGCACATTTTTATAGCCCTTTGGACATAGTTCCAAACTGCTCTGCAAAATGGTTGAATCGTTTCACAACTCCACCAATAATGCATTAGTATTCCAATTTTCCATCTTCTCCAGCATTTATAATTTTCCTATCTTGTCATGTTCGCCAGTCTGATGAATGTGATGTGGTACCTCATAGTTGTTTTGATTTGCATTTCTCTAATCAACAATGATTCAGAGCATTTTTTATATTACTATAGATAGTTTTAATTTCTTCCTCTGAAAACTACCTGTTCATATCCTTTGACCATTTATATGTTGGGGAATGACTTGTGTTCTTATAAATTTGACTCAGTTCTCTATGTATTTAGAAATGAAGCCTTTATCAGAGACACTGGTTGTAAAAATTCTTTCCCAGTTTTCTGCTTCCCTCCTAATCTTTGTTGCATTGGCTTTGCTTATGCAAAACCTTTTCCATTTAATGTAATCAAAATTATCCATTTTGCACTTCACAATGTTCTTTATCTCTTGTTTGGTCATAAATGCTTCCATTCCCCATAAATCTGACAGGTAAACTATTCTTTGCTCTCCCAGTTTGCTCATACCATCAGCCTTTATATCTAAATTGTGTACCATTTTGGCTTTATTTTGGTATACAGTGTAAAATGTTGGTCTATGCCTAGCTTCTGCCATACTATTTTCCAGTCTTTGCAGTGGTTTTTGTCAAATAGTGAATTCTTACCCCAGAAGCTGGAGTCTTTGGGTTCATCAAACAGTAGATTACTATTGTCACTGACTACTGTGTATTGTGTTTCTAACCTACTCCACTGATCCACCACTCTATTTCTTAGCCAGTACCAAGTAGTTTTGATGGTTGCTGCTTTATAATACAATTTAAGATCTAGTATGGCTAGGCCACCTTCCTTTGCATTTCCTTCCATTAATTCTCTTGATATTCTGGACCTTCGGTTACTATTTTTTCTAACTCTATAAAATAATTTTTGGTAGTTTGATTGGTATGGCAATGAATAAATTAATTTAGGTAGAACTGTCATTTTTATTATATTGGCTTGGCCTACCCATGAACAAGTGATATTTTTCCAATTATTTAGATCTGA
This sequence comes from Trichosurus vulpecula, assembly GCF_011100635.1. Lineage (NCBI taxonomy): Eukaryota > Metazoa > Chordata > Mammalia > Diprotodontia > Phalangeridae > Trichosurus > Trichosurus vulpecula. Next base: position 123,989,132 of record NC_050577.1, on the reverse strand, counting down.
CTTTATTTCTGTGAAAAGTGTTTTGTATTTGTGTTCATATAGTTCTTGACAGGTAGATGCTCACATATTTTATAATGTCTAGAGTAACTTTAAATGGAATTTCTCTGTCTCTTGCTGTTGGGCTTTGTTAGTAATATGTAGAAATGCAGATGATTTAAGTGGGTTTATTTTATATCCTGCAACTTTGCTAATGTTATTATTTCAAGTAGTTTTTTACTTCATTCTCAAGGATGCTCTAAGTATATCATCATATCATCTGAAAAGAGTGATAGTTTTGTTTCTTCTTTGCCTAATCTAATTCCTTCAATTTCTTTTTCTTCTCTTATTGCTAAAGCTAACATTTCTAGTACCATATTAAATAACAGTGGTGATAATGGACATCCTTGTTTCACCCCCAATCTTAGTGGATATGCTTCTGGCTTATTCCCATTACATATAATGTTTGCTGATGGTTTTAGGTAGATGCTGCTTATCATTTTAAGGAAGACCCAATTTATTTCTATACTCTTCAGTGTTTTTAATAGGATTAGGTGCTGTATTTTGTCAAAAACTTTTTCTGCATCTATTGAGATAATCATAAGGTTTCTGTTAGTTTTGTTGTTGATATGATCAATTATGCTGATAGTTTTCCTAATATTGAACCAACCTTGCATTCCTGGAATAAATCCTACCTGGTCATAGTGTATTATTCTTGTGATAAATTGCTGTAATCTTTCTGCTAATATTTCATTCAAAATTTTTGCATCTACATTCATTACAGGAATTGGTCTATAATTTTCTTTCTCTGTTTTGACTCTTCCTGGTTTAGATATCAGTACCATATTTGCATTATAAAAAGAATTTGGCAGGTCTCCTTCACCTATTTTCCCAAATAGTCTATATAATATCTGAATTGATTATTCTTTAAATATTTGATGGAATTCACTTGTAAATCCATCTGGCCTTGGAGATTTTTCCTAGGGAGTTCACTGATGGCTTGTTCAATTTCCTTTTCTGGAATAGGGTTATTTAGGCATATTATTTCCTCTTCAGTTAGTCTGGGCAATTTCTATTTTTATAAATATTTATCTACTTCACTGTGAAATTTGTTGGCATACAGTTGGGCAAAATAGCCTCTAACTATTGCTTTAATTTCCTCTTCATTGGTGGTGATTTCTCCCTTTTCATTTTTGATTTTTTTTTAATCAAATTAACCTAAGGTTTATATATTTTGTTGTTTTTTTTTTTTTCCACAAAACCAGCTCTTAGTTCAAGAGTTTTCTTAATTTCAATTTTGTTAAGCTCTCCTCTGGTTTTCAGAATTTCTAATTTGGTATTTAATTGGGGGTTTTTAATTTGTTCTTTTGCTAGCTTTCTTAGTTGCATGCCCAATTCACTGGTCTCCTCTTTCCCTATTTTATTCACGTAAGCATTCAGAGATATAAAACTTCCCCTAAGAACCACTTTCACTGCATCTCATAACTTTTGGTATGTTGTCTCATTATTGTCATTCTCTTGGATGAAGTTTCTGATTGTTTCTATGCTTTGTTGTTTGACCCACTCATTCTTTAGGATTAGATTATTTAGTTTCCAATTAATACTTACTCTATCTTTCCATGGCCCTTAATTACATATAATTTTTTTTGCATCATGATCTGAAAAGTATGCATTTAATATTCCTGCCTTTCTGCACTGGATTGTGAAGTTTTTATGCCCTACTACATATGGTCAATTTTTGTGTATGTGCCATGTACCACAAAGAAAAGGGTACATTCCTTTCTATCCCTATACAGTTTTCTCCAGAGGTCTATCATATTTACATTTTCAAAAATTCTATTTACCTCCTTAACTTCTTTCTTGTTTATTTTTGTCATTACATTTATTCAGTTCAGAGAGGGGGAGGAGGAGGTCCTCTAGTAGTATAGTTTTGCTGTCTATAATATGCCAAATAGCATAATATTCTACTCCAGTCTTTTTCCTTTGATCTGTATGTATCTCTCTGTTTCAAATGTGTTCTTATAAACAACATATTATAGGATTATGGTTTTTAATCCATTCTGCTATTTGCTTGTGTTTCATGGGAGAGTTCATTCCATTCACACTCACAGTTATGATTACTATCTGTGCCTTTCTCTCCATCCTATTTCCCAGCACCCTGCTTATGCTTTTCTTTCTCATTGAATTATTTCACTGAATGTACATATCCTCTCCCGAAAGATTATGCTCAGTTTTGCTGGGTAACTGATCCTTGGTTGTCATCCAAGCTCCCTTTGCCTTATGGAATATCATATCTCAAACCCTCCAATCTTTTAGAGTAGAAGCTGCAAGGTCCTGCATAATCCTGACAGTGGTTCCACGACATCTGAATTGTTTCTTTCTAGCTGCTTGAAGTATTTTCTCCTTAACCTGATAATTCTAGAATTTGGCTACAATATTCCTTGGCATTTTCAATTTGGGATCTCTTTCAGGAGGTGATTGGTGGATTCTTTGGATGACGATTTTACCCTCGGGGTTCTAGGACCTCAAGGCAGTTTTCCTTGATGATATCTTAAAAGATGCTGTCTAGGATATTTTTTTCATCATGGCTTTTAGGTAGAACAATAATTCTTAAATTATCTCTCTTGGATGTACCTACTTCCTAGGTCAGTTGTTTTTTTCCAATGAGGTATTTTATGTTTTTCTCTATTTTTTCATTCTTTTGATTTTGTTTGACTGATTCTTGATGTTTCATAGAGTCATTAGCTTCCACTTCCTTAATTCTAATTTTTAAGAAATTGTTTTCTTCAGTTAGTTTTTGTACCTTCTTTTTCATTTGACCAATTCTACTTTTTAAGGCGTTGTTCTCTTCAGTGTACTTTTTCCCCATCTTGTCAATTTTATTTTTAAAGGAATGGTTCAATTTTTCTTCTACCTCTCTTATTTGATTTTTAAAATCCTTCTTGAACTCTTCCAAGAAGGCTTTCTGTACTCAAGACCAGTTTACATTCCTCTTTGAGGTTTTGGTTGGTATATTGACAATGTTGTCCTCTCCTGAATTTGTGTTCCGCTCTTCCCTGTCACCATAATAATTCTCTATGGTCACTGTTTTTCTTTGTTGCTTTTTGCTCATGATGTTTGCCTTTTTTCTCACTTTTAAAGTTGATCTCTGCACTATCTCACATTCTTGCACTGGGGGCTAGTGGTGTGGTTACTGGCTTTGTGTGCTTGGGCCACAGGTGCTGGCAAGTGGAAGCTGTAGGGGTCTGGTAGCTGACCTGGTGCTGTTGGGAGTAGCTGGTGTGTGCTGAGGCCAGGTCAGGTTTTTCTGCATTTCCCTGGTGTTACACTGAAGTTCTCAGGGTCCGAGTTGGGGGTGGTTGTGGTCAGGCCAATGGAGGCTGCCCCTCAGCAGGGGCTGCATTAGAGCACAGGTAGGTTCAGCTGCTGGTAGATGCCCACCTGCCAGCGCATGTGTTAGTTCTCCATGCTGACATATGCCAGTTCCCCTGGCTGTGCCAAGGCATGCAGGGGTCCTGGGCTTGGCATTTGCCTGCTTCACCACCATAGGGTTTAGGATCTTCCACTGGTTTGTTGAGGTGGGCCTTGCCGCTGCCTTGCCAGGATGCCTCCCATCCTGCGCTGGTCCTCTTCGGCCACAGCAAGAGGGACCTTTCCCATTAATTCCCCTAGCCTCTGAAGCTAAAAGACTACTGCACCCCATTATTCTGCTGGTTCCACTGTTCCAAGATTTTTCCTAAAGCAACATTTTCTGGGTTTTTCAAGGTCAACAAAGGAGGGTGAGAGCAACTTACTGCTCACTCCACCATCTTGGCTTTCGAAAGTCGAAATAGGTGATTTTCAAACATTCCTGAGCTGGACTATACTCCTCTCTCAACATGGTGCAAGAGACCTTTCCTGTAGGCTTTCCAGGTTGTCTTGGGCTAAAAATCTGCCTCACCTTGTCTCTTTGTGGGTTCTGCCTGCTGCTCTAGAATTTGTTCAGTCACTTTTTAAAGGTATTTGAAGGTGGGGAGAGCTCAGGTGAGTCCTTGCCTTTACTCTGCCATCTTGGCTCTGCCCCCCACAGAGGCATTTTTGTAAGCAACAGGGACAAAGCCAGTAAAGTGGGAGAGACTGAAGATTAGAGAGGGGAGGGAGGATAATAGTGGTAGCAATTTTCCAGAGAAGATGGGAAGGGACAGGATCAAGGGTACATGTAGTAGAGAGATTTTGGAAATGACAATAGGGAGGAAGGAACATTCTGACTCTTCTGCCAAGATCAATGAGTAAAGGGGTCTGAAAGTATAATCAGAATTAGAAAGGACAGTCAGGGACATAGAGTTATGCATTAGGAGTAAGCCTTGTCTCAGTGATAAGCAAAAGACAGAAACAAAGGAAAACATTTAAGATCAAACTAAGTTTGTTACTTATAGCAATCAGACTGTAGGCTCCTTGAGGGCAGGGATTCTCTTTAGACTCTTTTTGTATCTCCAGTACTTGGCACACCTCCTGGTACATAACAGGCACTTGCTAAATGTTTACTAAAGTTACTTACATAGTTATTCCAGAGAGAGAGAGAGCACAATGGAAGGGGAAGGAGATCTAGAGTGGGACTTTTGGGGAATAGGGCTGAGGAAGCTGGAGCACAGAGTTTGTACTTTAGCAGCCAGGGGTTCAGAGTCACTGGGATGAGGAGAGTACAAAAGGATGGGAGTATGCAAATCACTGAGGAATAAGTGAAGGCAGAGTACTGGTGGGGATGAAAGGTCTGTTAAAGGAGGCAGAGAATTACACTCTTCAAGGTTATCAGACTGCCCTCATTATCCCACCTATTCTTTCTCTCATCTTCAGTCTCTCCCTGTCTCCTCATGCCTATAAAGAATCCCAAGTCTCCCCTCTTCTCAAAAACAAACAAAAAAACTTTATAATATCTCCCCCCCCTTATATCTTTCCTCCCTTTCTGAGACAAATTGTATTAAAAAGTTACTTGTAAGTGTTGATTTCAATTCCTCTCTCACTCTCTTCCAAATCATCTGGACCTTACTGCTAGAATGAAACTTCCCCTTTCAAAAGCAAAGATCTCTCATTTGAAAATCTAATGTCTTCTCAATCTTTATTCTTAAATACAATGATGTTGATGATCTCAATATAAATAAAACTGGAAGACAACAAAGTTACAGTTACATGGAAGGATGGTTACCATAAAGTTTTACAACCACTATGGTCTTCTTATCATTCAACATTTTTAAGTTTCCATAATGAAGGCAAGAAAAATTTTTCTAAAAATTTGGAACATATGACTTGGAGATGTGGCAATTCTATTTCTATTCAATGCTGTTTTGTTAACTACTAAATATAACACAAGCAAAGCACATAATTTGTATACTCACATACACAGTAGATTCATTTGGAGACATTTTCAATTGCAAGCAGTTCTTATTATGTTCACTTGAAGAGGAAATCTCCTCCAAAACAAATCCGGTCACTACAATAGTGTCCTATTGATGGAATGCAAAGCAGGAAAAAAAGTGATACACTTCTAAAAAAGATACACATACACACACACACACACACACACACACACCCCTCCAAAAAACCTAAAAAAAAAAAACAACAAAAAAAAAACCCTAGCATTTGGATAAGTCATTATAATTCTATTCAAATTCTTTACTTTAAAACAAGACCAAAAAAAAAAAAAGCAAACAGCATATACCTGCAGAAGTCACTTCTATAAAAAATAGCTGATCTGTTCGTGTATGTATTTGATGACATATGACTCTTAAGAAATAAGCATTTTTCCTTGGTGACAAAAGAGGAAAGAATAAAAAAATAAACCTTGGGAAAAAATGTTTTCAATAAATAAAACATCAAATAAAAAAAATCCTGGTATAGTTGAAAGACTACTGAATTTGGAGTCTGAAGACCTGGACCTGAATTTCAGCTCTGCAGTTGTGGTCTATGTCATTTTGGTCAAGTCATTTAACTTGCTCAAGAGTCAGGTTCTCAGTTCATCTTTCAAATAAAGGTGTACTTGAGATGAAATCTAAGGAATCATCTAGCTTTAAATTTTATGATTCTTAGGAATGTAACATGTCATTATCATCATCATTGTTGGCATAACAACCTGAGATTTAGTACCAATAAGTTACCAACTTTCGGTTTTAACTTCTCTACTCACAACTAAATGTGTTAATCAGCTGTCTTGTATCGTTTTAAAAACATGTTAAAAACTCACTGAATTACCAGAAAACTCAAGAAAATTTTACTTATATTATAGAACTGGGAAAGGGTGGGGGAGGAACAGGGAAAAGTTTGAAAAAAAAAAGTCTTAATCTGAATAGCTTTGAATGAAGAACAAAATGAACTGGTAGATGATTGGATTATAAAACACTATGTGAGAAATGGTGGGAGGAGTTTTGTTTCCACAGCATAGTGACAGCAGATTTTAAGTCAAGTGACTGGTTCTAATCAGAGCTGTGATCTAGCAGAGACCAGGCTTCTGACTGGTGAAAGGTTAAAGGCTTGTATGCATGCTTAAAGAGCCACTTGAGGAGGGCATGATGTAGGGAGTCAGGGGGTTGCATCTGGCCAATGAAGAGCCAGGAGGGATATTCAAATTGGGAGTCAATAAAAGGACTGGCATTTGTCTGAGTTCTTGTACTCTCCTGTACTCTGTTCAGACTGAATAAATGTAAAATATAATTAAAACCTTCCTGGCTTTCCAAGTGTTATTTCTAGAGTGTAATTTATAGAGTATATTTATAACAGCTATTTAGAATTTCATATAACATTTAAATTAAGGACAAATTTTCCCTTGAAAAAGGCAAAAGAAGTATGTTAGTGAATCAATACTATTGCAAAATTAACTATCATGAATTAAAACCAAAACATTAGGAAATAACAAAAATCAGAATTCACATGTGAAAACTGATGCTTACAACAATATTTTTATCTCATGAACTCACAGAATTTTAGAACTGGGAGAGACCTTAAGGGTCATATTAATTCAATCCCTTATCTTATAGGTGACTAAATTAAATTCCAGAGATATATAGTAACTCCCCCTGAAACAAATAACTGGTTAAAGCCAGAAATGGAATTAGAAACTAAGTTTCTTCTCAATCCTCAGTCTGGTAATCTTTTTATGACATCCTATATATGAAACTTTTGGGTTATAACAAAAGTGGCTGGGGTAAAGGAGTAAGGAGACAGAAAGAGAAAGAGAGAGAAAGACACAGAGAGAGAAAGAGACAAAGACAGAGGAGAAGAGAGAAGAGGGGAGGGGAGAGAGAGAAGAAGAGAAAGACAGAAAGACAATTTGAGACTATCTTAAAAAAGGAGAAAACTAACAAATTTTAAACCTCCAATTAAACACCAAAAAAGGACTCAAACAGAAAATACATACATATATATGTATGTTGCTTTTTGCTGTAACAAAGAATTGTAAAGAAAATGGCTAACCAAACATATAAATGTAACGGAGTATTATCGCACAACATGAAATGATATGAAATGATGAAAGGGAAAAGTTCAGAGACATGAATGTTGACAGAATGAAGTTAACAGATCATGGGGAAAATGAAATATACGATAACAATGAAATGAGAAGCTATTTTGAAAGCTAAGAACAAGGATGAATGAGATGATTGCTCCAAAGGACTGATAACTAAGTATGCTGTGCACATTCTGACTGTGGGTGATGGATCCAAGATGTCAAGTGAAACATATTTTGGCAATCTTTTTTTTTTCCTGTTTTTTTTTGGGGGGGGCAAGGCAATTGGTGTTAAGTGACTTGCCCAAGGTCACACAGCTAGTACATGTGTCAAGTGTCTGAGACTGGATTTGAACTCAGGTCCTCCTGACTCCAGGGCCAGTGCTCTACTCACTGCGCCACCTAGCTGCCCGGAAACATATTTTGGGAATGACAAATGGATAGATTTGTTTTCCTTGATTAAACTTGTTCGAAGATTATGGTTTTGGCCTTGGGGGGCGGGGCAGGGTTTGTTTTGTTTTGTTGGATTGGAAGTGACTTAGGTAGGAGTGGAGGGCCACCTGATAGTGCTGCCTCCCAAAAAAGAAGAAAATAAAGACGGTTAATGAAGTTTGTTTGTTTTAATATTAAGAATAGCAGAAATCTCAGAAGGAAACAGCTCTGAAAGGAATATGATGAATACCTTTTTTCAAAAGCAAGCTTAGATGATAAAAGAATCACATTAATATATAATCTTTTTCTGCTCTACTTTACATATGGAAAGGTTCAATTCTTTCATGTTTGTTAAGTTAAAAATAAAAAAGTTTAAAATTCAAACATGTTTAAATACAGTAATCAATCAAACATGAACAAAAAAAGCTTCCTTTTGTTAAAATTTTGCCTATGACTTCTGCTTCTAAAGATTTCAAATATAAATCTAAATATAGTGGTCCCAGGAATATGTGTTTGTGTGTGGGTGTATCCATGTATATATTCCTAGTTTAAATAATTTTCTCCTGTTTGAGGATAGCTAGGTTGCAAAGTGGATAAAGTGTCAGGCCTAGAGTCAGGAAGAGTCATCTTCCTGAGTTCAAATCTGGCCTCAGCCACTTACTGAATGACCTTGTTTACCTCAGTTTCCTCATCTGGAAAATGAGATAGAGAAAGAAATGGGCAAAGCACTTCAGTATCTCTGCCAAGAAAATCCCAAAAGGGATCACAAAGAGTTGGAAATGGCTGAAACTACTAAACAATAACTGCTCTTTGTGCAAAACTCATTGCGGGGCTATAGAGAAACTAGATTCCTTAAAATTTCTGATAATACAATTTATGCTGAATAACCTAATAAGATTCTAAATCAACACTAAGTCACTTTAATCCAGAATAAAGACAAAATAAATTGTGCCTTTTATTCTCCTTACCTGTTCATCCCATTCCTATTACCCACCCCCCAAAAAAAAGAAAGAAAGAAAGAAGGTAGGGGGGTGCTAAAGCTTGACTTGCCACTATTATCACCCTCGATTATCTGACAAGTACTAATTAACGGTACACTTCTATTCTATTTTAATGAGTACTTGTTTAAAGTCTATTTAAATATAAAAACGTTTTTCACATGCCATCTTTAGGTGAAATGTTAATGTGAAGTATCTTACAGTTGTTTTGCTGATTTTATAAATTTCCTACAATCATAGTTTATTGCATTTTCAGGTGACTTTGCCAAAAAGTAAGAAAGTGAAGGAGATTAATTACACATTGGACTGAATGAATCTCTTTATTCAATATTTTAACATCTTCAAGACTCTATGGAATCGTTTTCTAATCTTTGCAACGCTCATAGTAATTTCAAGAATCCCCAAAAGAAAGCCTCTCAAATAAATCCCCAAACCACCACAAAAGACACTCAATCTTAAAAGTTCAGAGAATGAAGGGGATGAAAAAAGTTAAAAGTGAAAGCTATTTGGGTAAGAAAGAGTGAAAAGTATATTTTTTCAGTGCAAAATCAGTAAGTTTAAAAATTTTTTAATTTAAAATTTAGCAAATAGCAAATAAAATGAACATTTCCATTTTATATATACCTTATAAACCAGAAGATCCACAAACTAAGCTGCTATTTAGAACTTGGTTTTCTTGTTTTCTAAGGGTTTTTTTACATTTCCTTTTTTTAATTATCAAAATTTCCTCCAATTCCTCCCAGAGAGCCAAAGCAGAAAATAAAATTTTAAAGAAAAAAATTAGCATATCCCATGAATATATATCAAAAGTCTGAAAATATGTGCAATGTACCACACTCACGGGTCACCCACCTTTACAAATTGTGGGGTGGGGATGTTCATTCATATTTCTTTTTTCCAACAGAGGTTGTTATCTATAATTTTGTAACATTCTTTTTCTTTTTGGTTGTTCAATTTACATTGCTGCAGTCAATGAATATTGTTTTCTTGGCTCTGGTTACTTCTCTCAATATGAGTTCCTATAGATCTTTCCATGTTTCTGTGAATCATCATATTCATTCTTTCTTATGGCACAGTAACATTCCATTATATTCATGCATAACAATTTGTTCAACCATTCCTTAACTGATGGGCATCTTTTGTTTCTACTTCTTTGCTATCATAAGAAACCCTGCTATAAATATTTCAGTGCATACAGAGACTTTCTCCTTATCAATGGCCTCCTTGGATATAACTCTAATAGTACAATCTGTGAGTCAAACAGTATATGACCAAAAGGTCATATTGATTCACTACTAGCTTTACCAACAATGCTAGTATACCTCTCCCTCACAACCCCTCTGACATAGACTGTTACCATCTTTTCCACCTTTGCCAATCTACCGGGTATCAGGTAAAACCTGAGAGTTGTTTCAATTTACATTTCTCTTATTACTAGTGATTTGGAACATTCGTTCATATGGTTATTAATAGACTGTAATTCTTTTGAGAACTGTTTGTTCACATCTTTTCTCCACATATCCCTTGGGGAAATATATATACAGTTTCTATGTCTTAGAAACTGAATTCATATCAGAGAAATTTGACATAAATTCATTTCTTATCCCAGATACATTAATTTTGTTTGTCCAGGAGCTTTTCAATTTAATGTAATTACAATTTTCTATTTCATCTTCTGTAATTATTTCAATGTTAGGAAAACTATCTTCCTATAGCTGTGAGAATTGCATCTTTTATTATGTTATGATTTTTAATGTTAAAGCCACATATTCATTTAGAATGGAAGCTAGCATAAGATGTTGGTCTAAACCTAATTTCTGCCAGGTTGCTTTCCAGTTTTACCAGTCGTTTTATCTAATAAAGAGTTCTTTCCCAAGTAATTTAGGTTTTCTTGTTAAAGAAAAAAAAAGGGGGGGAAGTTTTGAGTTATATTGCTTCTGATGATGCCTTGTATGATCTACTCCTCTGATGAATATCCCTATTTTTAAACCAATACCCAGTGATTATAATATAGTTTTTATAATAAAGTTTGAGGTCTCAAAATGCTATTTCCATTTTGGCCTATCATTTTTACCCTTGTTTCTCTAGATCTTTTATTTTTCAAAATCAATTTTATATTATCAAGCTCTGGAAAGGATCTCTTTGATGATTTAATATAGTATTAAAACTGAAAATTAATGTTGGTGGTTCTGTCACTTTTATTATACGTCACATCTAGCCATGAGCACCGATTATTCCTCCAGCTATTTAAATTATTTCATTACAGAGCACTTAGTAATTGAATCAAGTATTTTGTGTATTTACTAGATTAATCCCTAAATATTGTTATGAATTTTGCAGTTATTTGGAATGGGATTTCCCTTTCTATTATTACTTCATGGATTTTGTTGCTATCGAGAAATGCAGTTGATTCTTGAAGGTGTATTTTCTAGCTTACAATTCTGCTGGAGTTATAATCTTGATTATTACCTTTTTGCTGATTCCCTTGGATTATCAGAAAATGGAAATACTTTCATCTCATCTTTATACCTTTGATTCCTTTCTCTTGTTTTCTTCTGCTAGCACTTCTAGAACTATGTCAGAGTGGGGAAAAAGTGGATATCCTTATATTTACTGGGGAAAGTTCTAGTATATCCCCATTGCAGCCTATACTTGCTTTTAGCTATTTATTATGATGTTAAAAGGTCTTTCTATAGCATCATTTTGAAAGGTTTTTAGATTAATGAATGTTGTACTTTGTCAAAGGCTTTTTCTTTATCTATTGAGATAATCATGTGTTTTTTTATGTTTTTGTTTTGATATGATTACGTTGATTCTTTTCTGAATGTTGAACTATCTGTATCCCTAGTCATGATAAATAATTTGTTGGATGAATTTCTGTGCTCTGACAAAAGTTATTTAAAATTTTTGAATCAATGTTCATTAATAATATTAATAGTTCACATTCTGTACTTATCGTCACTGGGTTTAGGTAGTAGGTACTAACTGCTCTTTAAAAAATATAATAGAATTCTCCTGTGAGTGCATCAAGATCAGGAGGTTGGGGTGGGGGTGGGGGGGTTGAGCCAAGATGGTGGAGTGAAAGCAGGGACTCACCTGAGCTCTCCTACAAATTCCTTCAGATACCTCTAAAAAGTGACTCTCTCAACAAATTTTAGAGTGGCAGAATCCAGTAGGAGAATATCAGATTTCCAGCCCAGGACGGTCGATGGGAAGGATCTGTACCACTGAGCTGGGAGAGTGCAGAGCGTGCGGGTCTACACCTGACCATAGTGGAGCGGGAACAGGCCCTAGCAGACTGAATCACTGGCAGCAGTGGCGATTCCCAAACCTCTCGGCCTAGGACAGGGGTCTGTCAGAGCTGAGTGAGAGAGAAGCTCAAGGCCTGTGGCAGTGGCAGCAGCCACTCCTGGGTCTATCAGCCCACAGACTAAATGTTTGAAAGTTACCTATGTGAACTTCAGTGAGCCAAGATGGCAGAGTAAACCATAAGTGCTCTCACCTCCCACCTTGTTGACCTTGAAAAATCCAGAGAATATTGCCCCAGGAAAAATCCTGGAAGAGTGGAGCTTGCAGAAGGAGTACAGCAGTCTTTTAGCTCAGGAGGCTAGGGAGGTCAGCAGGAAAGATCCCTATTGCTGTGGCTGAAGGGGACCAGGATAGGACAGGGGGCATCCAGCAAGCCCTAATCAGCTAACCAACAGGAGATCTGGAGTCCCAGGGCGGTGGAGCCAGCAAGCACCAACACCAGGACCCCAGATGTGTCTTTGCACAGTCAGTGGAATTGGAAGACACCAGCATGGACAGGTGTCCACCAGCGGCTGAGCCCTATCTAAGCTCTAGCACAGCCCTAGGAGAGGAGAAGACCTCCAGTGGCCAGATCAAACCTCCCTCATACATCATGCTATGAGCTTCGGCGTAAACCCAGTGAAACTCAGAAAGACATCACCTGGCCTCGAACTTGACACACACCAGCCAGCTCCAGCTCAGCACCAGGTAAACTGCAGCATTATATAGCTTCTAGCTGACAGAACCAGAGGCTACAACACACAAAGCCAATAACCAGGCCCCTAGCTCCCAGCACAAGAAGCGTGGGACAGAGCCCCCTATGCCCCAGAAGCAGAGATTCACTTTAAAAGTCAGGAAAAAGGTAATCACAATGAACAAAAAGCAAACCAGAAAAGCAAAGACCATAGAATCTTACTATGGGGTCAGGGAAGATCAAAATGCAAATTCAGAAGAAGACAGCACTGACACTATACCAACACCTGAAATCTCTAAAGGGAATATAAATTGGTCTCAAGCCCAAAAAGCATTCTTGGAAGAGCTCAAGAAGGATTTTAAAAGCCAAATTAGAGAGGTAAAAGAAAAACTGAACAATTCCTTTAAAAATACAATTGACAAGATGGGAAAAAAATACACTGAAGAGAACAACTCCTTAAAAAGTAAAATTGGCCAAACAGATAAGGAGGTACAAAATGTAACTGGAGAAAATAACTCCTTTAAAGGAAAAACTGGTCAAATGGAAAAGGAGGTACAAAAGCTAATTGAAGAAAACAATTTGTTAAAAATTAGAATTGGGCAAGTAGAAGCTAATGACTCTATGAGGCATGAAGAATCAAACAAAATCTAAAGAATGAAAAAAATAGAAGAAAATGTAAAATATCTCACTGGAAAAACAAGTGACCTGGAAAATAGATCTAGGAGAGATAATCTAAGAATTACTGGCCTACCAGAAAGCCATGATGAAAAAAGAAGAGCCTAGACAGTATCTTCCAAGAAATCATCAAGGAAACCTGTTCTGAGGTCCTAGAAGCAGAGGGTAAAACAGGAATCAAAAGAATCCACTGATCACCTTCTGAAAGAGACCTCAAATTGAAAATGCTAAGGAAAATTGTAGCCAAATTCCAGAATTATCAGGTCAAGCAGAAGATGCTGCAAGCAGCCAGAAAGAAACAATTCAAATATTGCAGAAGTACAGTCAGGATCGCACAGGACCTGGCAGCTTTTACATTAAAAGATCAGAGGGATTGGAATATGATATTCTATAAGGCAAAGGAACTTGGACTACAACCAAGGATTAACTACCCACCAAAACTGAGCACAATCTTTCAGGGAAGGAGATGGACATTCAATGAAATAAGGGACTTCCAGAGATCAATGGAAAATATGATCTTCAAATATAAGACTCAAGAGAGGCATAAAAAGGTAAACAGGAAAAAAAGAAGAAGGAAAAAAAAAACCTTGTTAATCAATAAGGGCAAACTGTTTACATCCCTATGGGAGGATGATACTTGTTAATCTTGAGATTATATATTTGTTACATTTAAAAGGTATATATATTGATGGAGGGTGGGTATAAATTAACTGATGTGATGATAAAAAAAAACCTAATTAAGGGATATAAAGGAATTGTAATGGGAGAAGAGGAAAGGAGGAAGCAGAAAAGGGTAAAGTACATCATATGAAGAGGTCCAAAAACGTATTATACTGGAGGGAAAGAAGGGAGGGAGATGGGTATTGTTTGAGCTTTACTCTCATTGGTTTGGTTCAAGGAGAGAATAAAATACTCAGTTAAGTATAGAAATCTAACTTGCACTACAGGTAGTAGGAGGGAAAAGGGGAAAGAAAAGGGAGGGGATGGTTAGAAGGGAGGGAAGAAGTGGTAAGGGAAAAGGGAAAGAAAAGGGAAATAATAATAAAAGGGAGGGAAGATTGAGGGAGGCTATGGTCAAAGCAAAACTCTTTTGAGGAGGGGAAGGGAGAAATAAAAGCATCAACAGGGAAGGAAACAGGATGGAGAGAAAGACACAGATAGTAATCATAACTGTGAATGTGAATGGGATGAACTCTCCCATAAAACAGAAGCAAATAGCAGAATGGATTAAAAACCATAATCCTACAATATGTTGTTTATAAGAAACACATTTGAAACAGGGGCATACATACAGGGTAATAGGAAAAGGCTGGAGAAGAATATATTATGCTTCAGATGAAGTAAAAAAAGCAGGGGTAGCCATTCTAATTTCAGACAAAGCAAAAGCAAAAATAGATCTAATTAAAAGAGATGCAGAAGGAAAATATATCCTGCTAAAAGGCACCAAAGACAATGATGTAATATCATTACTAAATATATATGGAGGAAGAGGTATAACATCCAAATTTTTATAGGAGAAGTGAAAGGAGTTACAGGAAGAAATAGACAGCAAAACTATACTACTAGGGGACTTCCCCCTACCCCTCTCTAAACTAGAAAAATCTAACCACAAAAATAAACAAGAAAGTTAAGGAGGTAAATAGAATTTTAGAAAAGGAAGATATGATAGACCTCTGGAGAAAAATGAATGGGGATAGAAAGGAATATATCTTTTTCTCAGTGGTACACGGCACATTGTACCATGTACTGGGGTATAAAAACCTCACAGTCCAGTGCAGAAAGGCAGAAATAATGAATGCATCCTTTTCAGATCACGATGCAATAAAAATTATATGTAACAAAGGGCCATGGAAAGACAGAGTAAATATTAATTGGAAACTAAATAATCTAATCCTAAAGAATGAGTGGGTCAAACAACAAATCATAGAAACAATCAATACCTTCATTCAAGAGAATGACAATAATGAAACAACATATCAAAACTTATGGGATGTTGCAAAAGTGATTCTTAGGGGAAGCTATATATCTCTGAATGCTTAAATGAATAATATACAGAAAACGGTGCTCAATGAATTGGGCATGCAACTGAAAAAGCTAGAAAAAGAACAAATTGAAAATCCCCAATTAAATACCAAATCAGAAATACTGAAAACCAAAGGAGAGATTAATAAAATTGAAATTAAGAAAACTATTGAACTAACAAATAAAACTAAGAGCTGGTTTTATGAAAAAAACACAAAATTGATAAAACTTTGGTTAATTTGATTAAAAAAAGAAAGAAAACCAAATTACCAGTATCAAAAATGAAAAGGGTGAATTCACTTCCAACAAAGAGGAAATTAAAAATATAATTAGGAATTATTTTGCCCAACTCTACACCCATATATTTGACAATCTTAAGAGAAATGGATGAATATTTCCAAAAATATAAATAACCCAGATTAACAAAAGAGGAAATAAAATACTTAAATAACCCCATCTCAGAAAAGAAATTGAGCAAGCCATCAATGAACTCCCCAGGAAAAAAATCTCCAGGACCAGATGGATTTATAAGCAAATTCTATCAAACATTTAAAGAACAATTAATTCCAATACTATATAGACTACTTGAGAAAATTGGTGAAGAAGGAGTCCTACCAAATTCATTTTATGATACAAATATGGTACTGATACCTAAACTGGGAAGAGTAAAAACAGAGAAAGAAAATCACACACCAATTTCCTGAATGAATATAGATGGAAAAATTTTAAATAAAATATTAGCAAAAATATTATAGCAACTTATCACAAGAATAATACACTTTGATCAGGTAGGATTCATACCAGGATTGCAAGACTGGTTCACCATTAGGCAAACTATCATCATAATTGATCATATCAACAACAAAACTAGCAGAAACCATATGATTATCTCAATAGATGCAGAAAAAGCTTTTGACAAAATACAACACGCATTCCTAGTGAAAACACTAGAGAGCATAAGAATAAATGAAGCCTCCCTTAAAATGTTAAGTAGCATCTACCCAAAACCATCAGCAAGCATTATATGTAATGGCAATAAGCTAGATGCATTTCCAACAAGATCAGGGGTGAAACAAGGATGTCCATTATCACCACTGTTATTCAATATGGTACTAGAAATGTTAGCTTTAGCAATAAGAGAAGAAAAAGGAATTAGAATAGGCAAAGAAGAAACACAACTATGACTCTTTGAAGATGATATGATGATATACTTAGAGAATCCTAGAGAATCAAGTAAAAACTACTTGAAATAATAAATAACTTTAGCAAAGTTGCAGGATATAAAATAAACCCACATAAAGCATCTGCATTTCTACATATTACTAACAAAGCCCAAAAGCAAGAGATAGAAAGAGAAATTCCATTTAAAGTTATTCTAGACATTATAAAATATTTGGGAGTCTACCTGCCAAAAGAAAACCAGGGACTATATGAACACAACTACAAAACACTTTTCACACAAATAAAACCAGATGTAAATAATTGGAAAAACGTCAGTTGCTCGTGAGTAGGCTGAGCTAATATAATAAAAATGACAATTCTACCTAAATTAACTTATTTATTCAATGCCATACCAATCAAACTACCAAAAAAATTATTTGATAGAGCTAGAAAAAAAATATCAAAATTCATATGGAAGAACAAAAGGTCGAGAATATGAAGGGAATTAATAAAAAGAAATCCTAGGGAAGGTAGCCTAGCCATACCAGATCTTAAACGGTATTATGGGGCAGCTAGGTGGTGCAGTGAATAGAACACGGGCCCTGGAGTCAAGAGGACCCGAGAGACACTTGACAGACTTACTAGCTGTGTGACCTTGGGCAAATCACTTAACCTCAATTGCTTTGCCTTTCCCCCTCCAAAGAAAAATTGTATTATAAAGCAACAATCATCAAAACTACTTGGTACTGGCTAAGAAACAGAGGAGTAGATCAGTGGAATAGGTTAGGTACACAAGACAAGTAGTCAATGATTATAGCAATCTATTATTTGATAAACCCAAAGACCCCAGCTTCTGGGATAAAAACTGAGAAAACTGGAAAACAGTATGGCAGAAACTAGGCATAGACCAACATCTGACACCGTATACCAGAATAAAGTCCAAAAGGGTACACAATTTAGATATAAAGGCTGATACTATAAACAAATTATGGGAGCAAGGAATAGTTTATCTGTCAGATTTATGGAGAATGGAGGAATTTGTAACCAAACAAGAGACAGAAAACATTATGAAATGCAAAATGGATAATTTTGATTACATTAAATTGAAAAGTTTTTGCACAAAGAAAGCCAATGCAACCAAGATGAGGAGGGAGGCAGAAAACTGGGAAAGAATTTTTACAACTAGTGTCTCTGATAAAGGCCTCATTTCTAAAATATATACAGAACTGAGTCAAATTTACAAGAATACAAGTCATTCCCCAATTAATAAATGGTCAAAGGATATGAACAGGCAGTTTTCAGAGGAAGAAATTAAAGCTGTCTATAGTCATATGAAAAAATGCTCTGAATTACTATTGATTAGAGAAATGCAAATCAAACCAACTCCGAGGTACCACATCACACCCATCATATTAGCTAACATGACAAAACAGGAAAATGATAAATGTTGGAGAAGATGTGGGAAAGTTGGAACACTAATTCATTGTTGGTGTAGCTGTGAGCTAATACATCGATTCTGGAGAGTAATGTGAAACTATGCTCAAAGAGCTATGAAAATGTGCATACCCTTTGACCCAGCAATACCACTTCTAGGGCTGTATCCCAAAGAGATCATAAAAATGAGAAAAGGACCCATATATACAAAAATATTTATAGCAGCTCTTTTTGTGGTGGCCAAGAACTGGAAATTGAGGGGATGCCCATCAATTGGGGAATGGTTGAACAAGTTGTGGTATATGAGTATAATGGAATACTACTGTGCTATAATAAATGATGAACAGGTGGACTTCAAAAAAAACTTGGAAAAACTTATATGAACTGATGCTAAGTGAAGCGAGCAGAACCAAGAGAACATCATACACAGTAATAGCCAGGACTGATTTTGATAAACTTAGCTCTTCTCAGCAATGCAAGGGCTTAAAACACCTCCAAAGGACTCATGATGGAAAATGCCATCCACATCCACAGAAAGAACTATGGAGTTAGGATGTAGAGTGGTGCAGACTCTTTTCTCTTTTGTTTTGTTTTCTTTCTCGTAGTTTCTCCCATTCATTATAATTCTTCTATGAAAGACTAATGTGAAAATGTGTTTAACAGGAATGTATGTGTGGAGCCCCTATCGGACTGCATGCCGTCTTGGGGAGGGAGGGAGGAGAGGGGGCAAAGAAAATTTAAAACTTATAGAAGTGAATGTTGAAAATTGAAAACAAATAAATTAATAAATTGGGGGAAAAAAGATCAGGAGGTTGTTTTTTTTTTTTTTTCTGATAGTTCCTTTACATCTAGCTCTATTTCTTTTACTGAAATTATATCACTTAAGATCTGTATTTGGTCTCCTATTACTTTAGATATTTTATACTTTTGAGGTCATTCTTTTATTTCTCTCATGTCTTTAGTTTTGTTAGCTGGTATGCTTCGCTGTGTAGGTTCTAATAATTCTTTTGATGTCTTCTGATTTTGTTGTGATTTTACCTTATTTCTTCGTCATTTTGTTGGTTATATTCTCTGCCTTTTTTATACAAATTGGCTATTGGCTTATCAGTTTTATTAGTCTTTTCAACCAACTTTGAGTTTCCTCTATCATTTTGATAGTCTCTTTTTTAGTTTCCTAATTTGTTGACTTTTCCTCTAATAACCAATATTTCCTCTTTTGTGCTTATTATATGTTTATATGTGGGTTTTCTAATTTT
This sequence comes from Trichosurus vulpecula, assembly GCF_011100635.1. NCBI lineage: Eukaryota > Metazoa > Chordata > Mammalia > Diprotodontia > Phalangeridae > Trichosurus > Trichosurus vulpecula. The sequence goes on along the minus strand of NC_050577.1, from coordinate 123,969,722 downwards.
TAAAGTATATATTTAGTTCATTTATTCTCTAACTAAATTGTAGTATGTTAAGGTTATTTTTTTTATATTTATCTGACCTGTTTACATTTGTTTACAATATATCTATGACCTCATCCATGGTCAGTAAATATTTGTAAAATTTCCATATGTCATTGAGAAACAAAATTCTACAAGAGTGCCATTTCAATAATGCCTAAGTCTTTTAGCTCTACTTATTTTCAGCAATTTGTTCAATTCTGTATTTTACTTTTTGTTTATATACTTATTCAAAACTGAGAGATATTAAAACCTCCTACCACTATTATACCTCTTTCTATGTCTTCTTATCATTCAGTAAATATTTCCATTATGGATTTAGATGCTAAGGAATCGGTTTGTTGTCTATGGTTCCTTTCAGCACAATGTTTCCTTGTTCATCTTTTTTATGTTGTAAATGTCTGTTATTGCTTTGTCTGGCAGCAGTATTATAACTCCTGCTTTTTTTTTAATTTACCTTTGGAGTGTGTTCCCCAAAACATGTGTGAAAGTCCTAGAAAATTCCTGATGCAACTTCCTTTGGCCCCAGCTTCCCTTGACTCAGCTTCCTGGTCTAGGGGAAGAGAAATGGGAGGACCTAAGCAAATAAAAAGCAGGATTGAACAAGACCTCAATATTTTCCACTGAAATGAACAGAGGCCCATCTGAAAACAACATCCTGCTTTGTAAAGTAAGGTGGAAAGAATGAGTAAACAAAAAAGGGCACTAATGATTATTGTGGAGCCCGAGATGCCCAAAATACAAACACAGAAGAGTATAATCCCACAAAATTTATAAGGAAAGCCTCAAAAAGAAATACAGTGCTAAGACCACTTAGAATTCCTTAAAAGAAATGAAGCAAGAGTTTAAAAAAATCAAATCATAAATTAAAAGAGATCTACAGAGAAAGAATTGAAAAGGACATCAGGGTGCTAGAGAAGACACTTTAGAAGGAGAATTAGCATCTTAGTATGAAAAAAAAAATTAAGCTAAAACACAGAAAAAATAGAACATAAAGTTACCTGGAAAAAAAAAATCCAAGAATCATTGGACTACTTAAAATCTATGTCCAAAAAAACCCCACCTGAATACCAGAAAATAGTATCTAGCACTTATATAATGCTTTAAAGATATGTAAAGTGTAAAAAATGAATATGCTAATTGCTTAGATTTGCTTGAGCTCCCCAATTATCCAGATAAAGGATGGGAGTAGAATAGAACTTGACAAATCAGGATACAGAATGGCTTGACAAGTCAACAATCCTTTAAGGTGACTAGAGTAAATCCAGCTGGAAGCTGAGAATTAGTGGCCCTGAAATAAACTTAGCTCAAACCAGCCAGAGCTATCTGCTACCGTTGGACTCTTGGCGACATCCCTTTAACTTGTCGGTACAGGAGCCTTGGACTCTCCACTGGTCAATGTACCAAAAAAGTCAGTTCTCCTCATGCCTGGAATTCTCCATCCATAACTCAACCTGTTCCCTCCCAATCAGTCCATTTCCCACCTTCCTTTGCTAGAAAAATATATAAACCACTCCCTGCTTTCCCCAGAGCTGAGCTGTTCTAGTATTAGACTGTCTGTTCTACCTGTGAATGTATATACATGCTTAATAAAGATCACACTTGACTTTTACAGGCACAGGCTCCCTCTGGTTTTCTTTCCATGTTGTAAGAGGGACTCAGGTCCCACAGAGTTGGCCTATTCACCCTCTGGTCTTCTTCTCTTTAGAAAACGGGAATCTAGGTCCTAGGGTTCCTGTCTTTACACAAACATTATCTCATCTAATCCTCACAACAATCTTATGAATTACTTGCTATTATTATTCCCATTTTAAGAAAAGGAAATTGATTCTGAGAGAAGTTAAGTGACTTTCCGGGGTCACAAAGATAAGTATGTATCTGAGAAGGGATTTAAGTTCAGGTTTTCCTGACTCCAAGGGTTCTACCCACTGTGCCACATAACTACCTAGCTATTTCAAGACATCTTGGAAGATAATAAGAGATAAACAGATCAGACACAGAACAAAGGACAATCAGCAACAAAGGAATTCAATAACAGTGTTCAATAAACTGGAAAAAAAAATAATTACTAAGTAGAAAACTACCTATATGATAACATGCATTGGGAAAAATGGAAAGCAATCTGGCAGACAACAGGCTGAGACCAACATTTTACACCACACTCCAAATTAAATTCAAAATGGATACATAATCAGAATACTACAGATCACATCATTAAAAAAAGAGAAGACAAGTGGATCATATGCCTTTTACAGCTACCAAACAAGGGATAAAAGCAACTGCAAAAGATAAAGTAGATAATTTTGACTACATGAAACTGAAAAACTTCTTCACAAACAAAAATAATCTACCCAGGATAAAAGAAGCTGTCAAATGGGAAAAAAAAAATCTTTGCATCTATTTTCTCTGATGAAAGCTGAATATCCAAAATATAGAAACAACACATCTATAAATACAGATAGAAATGTAGATATATGTGTACCTGTAGATGAAAATGCTACTACAGAGATAGATATGGATATAAAACCAAAAGCCTTCCCTGAAAAGTGGCCAATGAATATGAAGAAACTTCCCAAAATGAGTATTACAAACTTTTCACAATCATAGGGAGTAATGTTTCAAATAACTAATAAAAGAAATGTAAGTTAAAAAAACCTTGATATTTCACTTTACACTTTGTAAAATGGCAAAGATTACAAAACACAGGAACAGTCAACGTTAGGTTGTGGAAAGACAGGAACACTGATGCAACTGTTGGTGCAACTGTGAATTAGTACAATCATTCTGCAAAGTAATTGGAATTTAGCAAATAAAGTGGCTAAAATTACATTAACTTCTTTGACTCAGAGATTGTAGTGACAGTTATATACCCTAAACAGGTCACTGACAAACAGAAAAGTTCTTTATATATGAAAATATTAATAGTGGCATTTTTTTATTGTAATAAAGAACTGGAGACAAAGTAGATACTCATCAAAGAGCTAAACAAATTTTGGTACATGGGAAGACATATGAACTGATTCAAAGTAAGCAGAAGGAAAATATACATGACTACAGTAAGGTAAACTGAAAGAACAGCAAAATAATCAAAACTAAATGCTCCAAATTTATAATGACCAATCATGGCTCCTAAAGAAAGAGATGAGAAGGCACCTTGCCTGGTTTCTTTGCAGAGACTAAGGCTGTGGTTTGCTGCATATGTCAGACTATTAGAATATGTTGATTAGTTTCGTTGAATGGTTTCTAAACCTCCTCTTTATTCTGTTATGAAAACCATAGGCGCATAGTTCTGTAGATCATAGCTCTAAAGCTGGAAGGAACATCAGAGGCCAGCTTGTCCAACTCTCTTATCTTACATGTGAGGAAACTGAGGGCCAGGGAGGTGAAGGGACTTTCCCAAGGTCACAATGGTAGCAAGCATCAAAGGTGGGATCAGAACTCAGGTCCTATGACTGACTCCTGAGCTAGTGTTCTTTTGTGGCAAGTGAATAGAGTGGGTCTTGAGTGAAAAAGACCTGAGTTCCAATCCCACCTCAGAAACTTACTAAATACATAATGATTCTGAAAAAGTTACTTGGACCTGTTTGCTCCAGTTTCCTCATCTGTAAAATGGGGATAAAAATAAAAGCTTCTACTTCTCAGGGCTGCTGTGAGGATCAAATGAGATAGCATTTATAAAGTGCTTAGCACAGTGCCTGGAACATAGTAGGTGCTAAATCAAACCTCTTACTCTCCTTCCTTCCCTCCCCTTCCTTCCACTGTACTAAAGGGATGAGGTTACACTAGAAAATGGAAGTGGTATAAAAACAACAGGTATTAATAAAATTTTATCATAAAACAATAAAGGAAATTGTCTGTACTTGTGCAGGGGCTCATATGATTAAGGCAGAAAAAAACAAAACAAAACCAAAAAACCTAAGCAATAAACCTCTAGCTTTGTAAAGAAAGAGAAACTTATACTGTTCAACACTCTTCCTCTTCCCCCAGTGTGACTCTAATCTTGGAATAAAGATTAAAAGCACTGAATACAATAACTCTGGTAACTTATATGCACCCTCTGTCTCTCAATATCACTAAAATACCAGAAGAGACTACACCAAAATGTTTTGACTATTAATGGCTGAGTAATTACTCTGTTTTTCTACCCCACCTGTCAATTGTATGACATGATTCCCAAAACATAGGATATGATAGAATGTGGAAAATCTGCTGGTCACCTTAGACAATCAAACTCTAAACAATCTAGAAGAAATGTATGACATCTTTAAGAATCTTTTAGAATATTAAAAACTGAGAAAAGAAAAAAATAGAAATAAAACCCAATTTTCTCTTATTAATACAGAATCTAATTCCCTGAAAGTATAATCATTTTGCATGAGGAAGCTCTTCTTTTCTAATATTTTTATTGTCTTTCAAGAGTAAGTGGCCTTAAACATGTTGGTGAAAAAAATCATAAATGTAACTACGAATCTTCTATACATTTCATTACATCTAAGAGTTGTTACACCACTCCTTCATCAATCTTATTCAAAACTGAAAATAATTCATACAGAATAGTATAATAGAGCAGTTCTCAAACTTTTTGGTCTCAAGACCCTTTTATACTCTTAAAACTTGAGGACTCCCCAAAGATCTTTTTGTTTAGGTTATGATAGTTATAACTATCAATATTTACCATATTAAAATTTTAAATGGCTTCGTATTATTATGAAAATAGTTTTGAACTTTTGGTCCCCTGGAAAGGGGCTCAAGGACCTTCAGGAGTTAAGAGGCCACACTCTTAAAACCACTGATAGCAGAGAGAAAGCAGCAGTCAGGCCACAAGGTGGCTGTATCACTTTGTCTCTCAGGGTCCCAAGCAACTCTGAAGACAAATTAAAAAGAAGGTGTTCATCTGTAGTCATAGATAAAGTTCCTCATCAGGAGTCCCCCACATCAATGAAATAGTAGGTCAGATAAAAATATTTTAAGAAATCACAAAAGCAGAAAAATTATTAAAATAACTAACCAACCTCTAGCAAGCACACCCATCCCTCCCCCGCCTCCAAAAATAAGCCCTACAGCTAAATAAAACTATTTCTAAGTAAAAAATAAAAATCCCTTACCCCTTGACGTACAACTTTTGCACACTGTTCAGCTAAATTTCCAAAGAATAATATATTGATTGTGTTGATTTCTGGATGAAGTTTCTCTCTCTCTGTGAGGAAAATAGGATAAAAAACACATATGGCCATAAAACATTTTTCACACACAAGAAAAATGATAAAAAGCAAAATTATACAAAATCCTATTTATTTTTACATTGAAATGAAATTATGAATTGCAATTAAAATGTTTAGTTTATAATAACTTAAAGCATTGAAACAATAACTTACAGATACTAATTATTATTATGTTATAATAATAAGTAACTTCGGGGGCGGAGCCAAGATGGCAGCTGGTAAGCAGGGACTAGAGTGAGCTCCGTACCCGAGTCCCTCCAAAAACCTATAAAAAATGGCTGTGAACCAATTCTAGAATGGCAGAACCCACAGAACAGCAGAGGGAAGCAGGGCTCCAGCCCAGGACAACCTGGATGGTCTCTGGGTGAGGTCTATTCCACACGGAGCTGGGAGCTGGGAACGGCCTGGACCATCCAGACCAGAAGCCGGGTGGAGGGGGCCCTAGCGCCCTGAATATGTGAGCTGTGGCAGTTACCAGACCCCTCGACCCACAAACACCAAAGACTGCGGAGAAGGTTAGTGGGAAAAGCTGCGGGAGTGGAAGGAGTTCGCTGTTCCGCTTCCAGCCCTGGGGGCAGCGGAGGTGGGGCAGCTACAGCTGTTGTTACTTCCGGCTCCAGGCCCACCTGGTGGGAGGAATTAAGTGGCGGATCAGAGCAGGAGTGAAAAAGCCTGCTGAAGATCTAAGCCCAGTCTGGTCTGGAGGTTCTTGGGGAAGGAGTAGTGCGGGTCTGACAGAGCTGGCACCTCCCCCCCAAACGTGGAACATAGAACTCGTTAGTCTACAAGCAGTCATACCCCACTGAAAAACTCAAGGGTCAAGTTAGTTGGTTGGGAATATGGCCAGGCAGTGAAAATGTGCCCAGATTCAGTCTCAGACTTTGGATTCTTTCTTTGGTGACAAAGAAGACCAAAACATACAGCCTAAAGAAGACAACAAAGTCATAGAGCCTACAACAAAAGCCTCCAAGAAAAACATGAACTGGCCCCAGGACAGAGAAGAACTCAAAAAGGATTTGGAAAAGCAAGTTAGAGAAGTAGAGGAAAAATTGGGAAGAGAAATGAGAAGGATGCGAGAAAACCATGGTGACTTGCTAAAGGAGACCCAAAAAAATACTGAAAAATACACTGAAGAAAACAACACCTTAAAAAACAGACTAACTCAAATGGTAAAAGAGCTCCAAAAGCCAATGAGGAGAAGAATGCCTTGAAAGGCAGAATTAGCCAAATGGAAAAGGAGGTCCAAAAGACCACTGAAGAAAATACTACTTTAAAAATTAGATTGGAGCAAGTGGAAGCTAGTGACTTTATGAGAAATCAGGATATTATAAAACAGAACCAAAGGAATGAAAAAAGGGAAGACAATGTGAAATATCTCCTTGGAAAAACCACTGACCTGGAAAATAGATCCAGGAGAGATAATTTAAAAATTATTGGACTACCTGAAAGCCATGATCAAAAAAAGAGCCTAGATACCATCTTTCAAGAAATTATCAAGGAGAACTGCCCTGATATTCTAGAGCCACAGGGCAAAATAGAAATTGAAAGAATCCATCGATCGCCTCCTCAAATAGATCCCAAAAAGAAATCTCCTAGGAATATTGTCACCAAATTCCAGAGCTCCCAGATCAAGGAGAAAATATCGCAAGCAGCCAGAAAGAAACAATTTGAGTATTGTGGAAACCCAATCAGAATAACCCAAGATCTGGCAGCTTCTACATCAAGAGATCGAAGGGCTTGGAATGCCATATTCCGGAGGTCAATGGAGCTAGGATTAAAACCTAGAATCACCTACCCAGCAAAACTGAGTATCATGTTCCAAGGCAAAATATGGATTTTCAATAAAATAGAGGACTTTCAAGATTTCTCAGTGAAAAGACCAGAACTGAATAGAAAATTTGACTTTCAAACACAAAAATCAAGAGAAGCATGAAAAGATAATCAAGAAATGGAAATTGCAAGGGACTTACTAAAACTTACTGTTTTGTTTACATTCCTACATGGAAAGATGATGTGTATGATTCATGAGACCTCAGTATTAGGGTAGTTGAAGGGAATATGCATATATATATGTTTATGTATATATATAAGTGAATGTGTATGTATGTATGTATCTATGTGTATGTGTATGCATGTGTATGTATGTATATATATGTGTGTGTTTTTATATATATGTGTGTGTATATATGTATGTATGTATATATATATGTGTGTGTGTATGTATATATATATATATGTAAAAGAGAAAGAGCAGACACAGGGTGAGTTGAAGATGAAGGGAAGATATCTAAAAGAAATAAAATGAAATTAAGGGATGAGAGCAACATACTGAGAGAGGGAGATAGGGAGAGATAGAATGGGGTGGATTATCTCGCATAAAGGTGGCAAGAGGAAGCAGTTCTGTGGGAGGAGGGGAGAGGGCAGGTGAGGGGGGAATGAGTGAACCTTGCTCTCATCAGATTTGGCCTGAGGAGGGAATACCATACACACTCAGTTGGGTATCTTACCCCACAGGAAAGAAGAGGGAGGAAGATAAAAAAAAATAAAAGGGGTGGGAGGATGATGGAGGGGAGGGCAGATGGGGGTGGAGGTAATCAAAACAAACACTTTGGAAAAGGGACAGGGTCAAGGGAGAAAATTCAATAAAGTGGGACGGGTTGGGAACGAGCAAAATGTAGTTAGCCTTTCACAACATGAGTATTGTGGAAGGGTTATACATAATAATACATGTGTGGCCTAGGTTGAATTGCTCAACTTCTTAGGGAGGGTGGGTGGGAAGGGAAGAGGGGAGAGAATTTGGAACTCAAAGTTTTAAAATCAGATGTTCAAAAAAAAAAAAGTTTTTGCCTACAACTAAAAAATAAGATACACAGGCAATGGGGCGTAGAAATTTATCTTGCCCTATAAGAAAGGAAGGGAAAAGGGGATGAGAGGGGAGGGGGAGTGATAGAGGGGAGGGCTGACTGGGGAACAGGGCAACCAGTATATATGCCATCTTGGAGTGGGGGGGAGGGTAGAAATGGGGAGAAAATTTGTAATTCAAACTGTTGTGAAAATCAATGCTGAAAACCAAATATGTTAAATAAATAAATTTAAATTAAAAAAAATAATAAGTAATTTCTTATTAATCACTTTAGATGAAATCATCACAAATTTCAATTTAAATAGTTTATCTAATTTTCTACGGGAGAAAAAAACTAAGTACCATGCTTTAATAACTCTTCTAGTATTTATTTTCCTTCAAATTTTCTTCCATAGATATTTCATAAACTACAAGTTTCCTTTAAGCAAATTATTGTTCAATTTGGATTTCCACAATGGCTCACACCAAAAAAGAAATAATTTTTATTGAACGCTAATCAAAATATTTTTATATTTATTCAATGCAGTTTTGTCTTTGCTTTTCATGTTCTGAATACAACACAAATGTATTTTACCAAAAATTTTCAATGTCAAAGCCTGACATTGCTAATGTGATGGAATCACTCTATTCTTTCCACTTATCTTAGAAAAGATAATTCTGCTTGTCTAAGTAAAAACAAATGAAAACAATTAATCCTAACAAAAATTTCACTAATGACTTTAGAAAGGCTCTTCAAAACTTTCAAAATTTTATATACGTATATATATATATAATATGTATGTGTGTATATATATATGTACACACACATATATATATATATGTACACATATAAAAATTCTCCTATCTAAATATAATGCATGCCATACTTTAACATAGGAGAAGTGACATTTCCTTTCCCTCCAAGGTGTATCTAGCCTCTTTCAAAACAGGTCAAAATCTCCTTCTTCTAAGAATCCTTCCCTGATAAACTATAACTGAACTGTAATCACTTAAATACTGACACTATTTAATGTTTTGCTTAGATTACATTAGCTTATATTTACTTATACATCACTTTGTAAGTATTCAAACTGTAATTAGACTCTAGACTCTCTGATTCTAATAGCTCTTTTAAATAGCATCTTAAGGTTTGTCACTGTGTTGGTAAGCAAAATGGGCTCTCAGCACTTAGTTGGCCTTTGTTTCCTTTGAGTAATTCAGTGTATTTCATTGAGCCTTACTAGGTGCTAAGCCCCAGGCCCAAACCCCTATTAGGTGTGGAACCTATGTGGGTGTGGATTGGTGACTGGGGTGGGGCCCAAGGTGGGGCTGGCTAAGGGAAGGTGCTAACTCCAGAACCACGCCCCTCTTGAGTCTTTACTAAGTGCTAAGCCCCAGGCTCTAACCCCTATTAGGTGTTAACCTAACCTATGTGGATGTGAACCTCCCAGGGTCCTAAGAGGAGGGGCTAACTCAAGAGCCAATAATATCAGCCTAAGTTCTGGTCATTCAGATGACGTTCGATGACGTCTGAAGCCCTGTAAGAAGAGAGGACAGAGCCATTTGCGCAGGGCTCTCACTCGTGGTGGTGCTGATGCCGAGACTCTGGGCAGCTGTAGCTAGAAGCCCTCCAGCTTGTAACCCAGATGGTGAGACTTTGTTAAACTCTGGTAACTATGTATTGGGATTTGAATCAGACAAGGTCTGTCTGTTGATGTTTGGAATTTATTTGTATTTTATTCTGAAGTTCAGTATGCTGACTTTTTCCCCTGAACTAAGTGAATGATATTTGTATGCTGAATTAAAAGTAAGCTTGTCAACCCGTTCACGTAGCTTTCCTTAGTTAAGCAGATCAAAAGAACCTGTGCTTTTGCAGTTTGCTGGCAGCTTTCTGGGTGCTGGCTGTTGGTGGATCTTATACCCCCACAGAAGCTGCTAGCTGGATTGTTGACAGTCACTCATGTTACATAAATTATTTAATTCTTACAACAAGCAGTAACACAGATGCTATTATTCCCATTTTACAAACAAGGACTCCCAGGCTAGGTGAGATTAAGTAATTCACCCAGGGTTACAGGCTACTAAGTATCTGCAGGACTTAGGTGAACCCAGGATTCCATCCATTATGACACTGAACTACCTAGCAATTCAGACACTGGTTCATATTGTAATATGTTTTCCCACAGCATCAGAAACAGTGATTTGTTACTATTAGATGCTCAATGAATATTTATTAAATGAATACATGCTCTGTCTCTACTATGAGCTTAGATTCTTTGAAGATCGTAAATGTATCTTGGCAACTAAGAGAAGAAATTAGGTGAAACTCGAGGATGATAGAATGCTACTGTTAGAATGCTATTGCAAGGAAATGGTGAAAGGTGATGAGAGACTAAAGCAGGGTTGTAGCTGTGTGAGTAAAGTGACATAGAAAAGACATGCTGTGAGCGCAGAAATTACAAGATTTGGTGTAAGTAAAAGTCAGCACACCTAAGTCATACTCAATTTGCAGACAAAAGAACTGGGACTTCTAAGGAGAATTCACTACTTCCCAAAGTAGGCCATTCCACTTTTGGACAGTTCTCTAATTGCTGGGGCAATTTTGCTGACATCAAGCCCAAATATACCTCCTTTTAAACTTCCAGCCCTTGCTCCTATTTCTCCCTTGTGAAGACAAAAAGAACAAATCTAATCCCTCTTCCACAGAATAGCCCACGCAGTAACTCAGCACAGTCAGCTAGCCTGTCCTGAGTCTTCTGTGTTATACAAGGTAAACACCTCCAATTCCTTTAGTTTCATATGATGTTCTCATTATAACATGGACTCAAAGGCCCTGCACCATCTTAATTATACTTGTTTATCAAAGTCAGTTTTTCTTTGTTTATTATTGGAGGGTATTTTTCACGTTCACAAAGCTCTTCACATGTTCTTATCTGATCCTCACCACATTCATGTTTGTTAGGTGATATTATTACCTCAATTTTACTAAGCAAAGTTAAGCAAATCACTCAGGGCCACATAGTATTATCTTTCTGCCTCCAGGCCCACTATCTACTGTTCCACTTATATACAATAGGATCTGAAATTTCAAGAACTATCCTCTTTTTCAGTTCTACTGTCTATAAGAAGGTGCTCATTTTAATTGGTGTTAAGTTCAGAATAATTTTTTTAATTTAAAATAAGGCCAAGAAAAATGGAATATAAAGACAATGAAATTAATATCTTTCGTCCAGTCAATGTCTTTGTTGTTCAGTATTCTCTAGGAATGTATATTTATGAACAGAAAGACATAATTTACCACAGGCAAATAAATGTCTGTACTTTCTGGATCAAATGACTTCAGAAACTTAAAAAATAGTGTTAGCAAAAAAAAATTTGATGTCTTTCTCATCTCAAAAAAAAAGCATTTCTGCATTCTATAATATTATATTTTAATGCTGGTATTTCCTCACCCTGAAAAAATCAACCAAACGTTTACTGAGTGTACACTGAGAAAGAATAGAGAAAAAAAAACATATAACATAGTTCCTGTTCACATGTGGTTTACAGTGTAGCTGGGGAGATAGGTATAAGGGTATGAGCACGCACACTCACAGGGACAGGGACACACACACACACACACACACACACACACACACACACCCTCAAAGTTGACTAATATTATAAAGGAAGTCAGGAAAGAAAAATATGAAAAATACAAGCATATACAAGAAGACATACAAAGTGATACATATGCCACCAATTGTGGTGTTTTTGGTAAACTATTTCAGAGGAACATACTTTGCTTTGAATTTACTGGCTTTTCCATATGGTTGTTTATGTTTGCTGAGTGAAAAGAAAATTACCAATTTAAAAAGACAAGGTAACATATGAGAAATGGAAATGTGTGATACAAACTAAGTGCTGTGCAGGATTCACAGGAGGGAGAAATCACTTCGGGATACTGTGAATTATCAGGGAAGGTAAGATATAGAAGTGGAAGTAAGATAGTCCTTGAAAAGCAGGTGAGATCTGTAAAGGAGAAAGGGAAGGGAGTCCAGGTAAAAAGAACAGGGTGAGCAAAAGCACAAAAATTAGAATGCACAAAGCATGTTGGAGGTATAAATCCTGTCAGTCTGACTGGAGCAAATACTGTTGTGGGTGAGTAGAAAAAATGCTGAAAAGGTGCTGTGTGATCAGATTGTGTAGAGTACTGAACAACTGGGTGAGGAATTTTAATATGAGACTATAAAGGTTCCCTTCCAACTGCATGAGTGCTACAGGTGAACTTCTGTTCCCCATATTACACACCTTGTAATATTATCTTCAAAAAGGCTGTTCCATCTCCAAGTTGAGTTAAAGAGTAGATAAGTGAAACTTTCCCCTAAATTTTAAAAACAAAAAAAGTGAAAAAAATTAAACAATATTTGAAAGGCACTGGGAAATCTGATTTCAATTTCAACAAAGATCTCCTCTGGATAGAGTGCTATACTGAGTACAGAAGTAATTCAAACAGAATAAAGACTTACGATCTTGCCTCATTTACAGAAAGATACCTATGCTCTGTAAATGTCTTGGTAGTCTAGTTACCTACCTTGTCATGACAATTCAATAAAGGCTAGGATATAGGTATTCCTAGTCAAAAAAGGGCACAAACCTCCAAAAACAAACAAACAAGAAGCAAAAAAGGGCATGATAACACATCATTCAACCGGGGGGTTGTCTTTCAGCAGGTTCAATAACTGTTATAAAGCCTGTATACTCAGGTTCATGCACTCCATTTACAGATAAATTTTCCCCTTCAAACACCTACTCAATTCAATTTGGTAAGCATTTATTAAGTGCCTACTACATACAGGGCACTATGCTTAGGGATGGGGATACAAAGACAAAAACAAATCTGTCTTCATCTTCAAAGAATTATTACGGAAAATAACAAGTTGTAAATAAATAACGACATACCTAAATGTAAATATGATATGATTCTGGAGGGGTGATGGGGTACTAACAACAATAAAGTTCAGAAAAGGATGCCTGCAGAAGGTTATATTTCATTGGAGCCTTGAAGTAGGCTAGGGATTCTAAGAGGTGGAGGTGAAAAAGGAAAAGCACGCCAGGCATGGGGGCAGATAGCCTATAGAAAGAGAAGGAAGCCTGAGATGAAATTTCCATATAAGTTTCAAAACATAGGCCAGTTTAGCAGGGACAAAAAGTAAATGAGGGGCACTAAATGTGAAATTAATCTGGTCGGAGAGTTGGAGGTTGGAGCCAGATTATAAATGGCTTTAGGGAGCCACTGAAGCAGGATGGTAGTATAGTTAAGACTCAAGCTTTTATATCAATTCAGCAACTCTGAAGAAGATAGATGGGAGAGGAAAGCAGGGACACCAATTAAAAGCTATCTCAATAACTGGCGTATCAATCAATAAGCATGTACGTGCTCACTATGTGCCAGACACTGTGATAAGCTCTGGAGATATGAAGAAAAGATGGTACTTGCCCTCAGGAAGTACATATTCTAATGTGGAAAACAACGTGAAAATAAATTTCCACACAAGATATATACACTGCAAATTGAAAGTAATCTAACAGGCCAGGCAAGAAGTAATAAGGGCCTAAACTAGGGCAGCAAGTGTGAATGCAGAAAAGAGTCAGCTGGGTGCTGGAGTCAGGAGACCAGAGTTCAAATCCAGCTTTGGAACAGCTGCTAACTGTGTCTGCTTCAGTTTCCTCATTTGTCAAACAAGGATAGCATCTCCATCACAGAATTGTTGTGAGGTTAAAATTAGATGTTTTTTCAAACCTTAAAGCATTAAGTAAATGCTAGTTATAGAAGACAAATGTGAGATAATTTTAAAAGTACAGTAGCTGATAGCTGGCAAATGACTGGATATTGGGTATGAGGGGTGAGTGAAAAGTCAAAAATGACTCAAAGTTGTGAACTTAGCTAACTGGAAAGAAGATGATTTTCTCAACAGAAATAAGGAAGTTATAAAGAGTAGTAGAATTTGTGGTAAAGAGAATGAGTTCTATTTTGAACATGTTGAATTTGAAATGTCTATGGCTGACTCAGGTAGACAAGTCAACAGGCAGGTAGGTGATGATACAGGACTGAAGCTAAGGGGATATAAGCCCATACATTTAAAGCTACAGACCATATGGTCCAACCCCCTCATTTAACAGATAAGGAAACTGAGGCCAAGAGCTCAACTTTCCAAGGTCAGAAAGAAGGCAAAGCTAAAATCTGAACTGAGGGCCTCTGACTCTAAATCCAGGGTTCTTTCCACAGCAACTCGTTGGATTTGCAGAGTTAGGAGTAATCTGCATAAAGATAACAATTAAACCCAATGGAGCTAATTTGATCACTAGGAAAATGACTGTGGAGAAAAAGGACCAAAACTGATGCCCAAGGTACAGCCACACAGAGATGACTATCCAGCAAAATAGACTGAGAAGTAGCAATGTGCCAGGAGAAAACAATGTCATAAAAACACAGGGCAAAAAGAGAGAGTGGTCAATACTAGCAAATGTTGCAGAGAAGTCAAGAATAGCATTATGAGATTATTAGTAACTCTAAAACTTCAGCTTTAATGGGTCAGGTCATTTCATTTGCAAGCAGTCAGAAACTGAGTGGGAGGTGACAAAGTGGAGGCAAGGAGTCTAGATAGCTTTTCTAGGGCTTTGATTATGAAAAATATGAGAGATAGAGGATGATAGCTTGGGGACATCAGAGTCAAAGTGAAGACTTTTTTTTTTTTAAAGATCTACTTCTAGACAACAGGGAAGAATCCAGTGAGATTGAATAGAGACAGAGGAGAAAGCAGTGACGTTATAATGAAAGGGGAAAGTTCTAGGAGATGGCAGCAACTGGGATCAAAAAGCACAAATAGAGGCTAGACTTGGCAAAAAGAAAGGTCATTTCTTCCTCAGCCAGAAGCAAAGGGAGAGAGAATGAAGGATGATCTCAAGGTAAAATGAGTTGTAAATGAGAGAAGAGGAAAAATTCCTGGAAAATGTCCTCTCTCTTCCTCTCAACTGAAAGAGGGAATAAAGTGGCATAATTTGTTTGATGAAAGTAGATAAGGAACAGAACTTGTAAGAAGTGCTTTATACATTTAAATATCAAGCTTAGATATCAGGTTTGTTAGCTCCCAAAAGATTGGAAGCAGCAAATAAGAGAAAGGAAAGAGTGCCAGAATCAGTTACAAAAGATATGCTTGATAGAAATGAAGAAAACAAAAATATTATTTTTAAAAAAGACATGACAGGGGCAGTTAGGTGGCACAGTGAGTAGAGCACTGGCCCTGGAGTCAGGAGGCCTCAGACACTTGACACATGTACTAGCTGTGTGACCTTGGGCAAGTCACTTAACCCCAATTGCCCTGCTCCTCCTCCAAAAACAAAACAAAACAAAACCAAAAAAAGACATGACAACTCAAAAAGCCTAGCAGTTTGGGGTCATGCAATGTAAGGGCAAACAGCATTATGTAGCTTAACAGCTGCTGGGGGCATCACTCTACTACAGAACAGTTTAACAAGGGGTTTTCAAAATGCTTACTCTGAATCAGTTTCCCATAGATGCTTCACAGCTTCTTGCTTTCTGACTTCGTTCACATGATTCCTAACTGGAAAGCCCTCCCCACCAAGGCATTCTTTAGGACTCAAATCAAATGCTGCCTCTTCCACTTCCACTAAGTCAAATCACATCCACTAATTCAAATGCCTTCCCTAATTTTTACATAGTTAATAATGACCCCTCAGACCTTACACAGAACTCTACTTCCACTTCTCTCACACAAATCATGTTTAATTTTGAGTAGCTTTTGGTACACGGTTACTCGTGTGCATACAGAGAGCAAGTACAGCATAATGGAAGCAGTGCTGGGTTTGAGTTCTGCTCCAAATCATGGGCCACTAATTTCATTTCACAAAGTTCAATGAATTGCTATGAGGAAAGCACTTTGCAAAACTTAAGGTGCTATATGTCAGTTATTTTTATTATTTATCTGTCCTTTCCCTCTACCATACATATACCTCCATGACGGCAGGGACTACCTTGTGTAAACTTTGTATCTTATCCAAAAGCTGGTAATAGTGTTATACATTCAGTGATTGATGTAAAAATGTTTCTTGAATTGAAATGGCTAGAACTGCATAATTTTTTTAAATTAGCATCCTTTTACTCCTATTTATGGAAGGACTAAGGGAAACACATAATATACAAAGATTTCCAGTCGGAACTTTCTTTGTTATAAAGATAACCCTGTAGAATTCAAAATACATTTTCACATTAGTTATAAACGCTGAGTAGGTTCCCAATGTAACACACAATACCCTACTGGCCTATAATGTGGCTCCAAAATGGGGAATTTACAATGAAAAATTGAGGAAAGTAACATGAATAACTAAACAATCACACTAAAAATTGGGTAAGTAGTGTGTACATATGTATGTTTAATCTAGCATTTGAGGAATGCCAGATAGATCCTCCTAGATGGAAGAACTAAAGGAGGCTAAGAAGAGAGATGAAAATCTTTATGGAAATCCTGAAAAGAATTTTGGGTACTCTGTAAAATTTTAGAAAATGAGAGCAGTATTTCTTTAACATATCCACCTATTTTAACTTTAAAACTTGTGTTTTTCTTTTTCTTGGCATATGACTGGTATATTTCTAGTACTGCTCACATACCTGTCAGTCAAGATTAGTCCTTTTTTGACACACAAATGGAAACAAAAGGAAATCTTCCTAATATACTTGGAAAGCATTAAAAAGATAGAGTATGAAAAAGAGGTGTGTGTGTGTGTAGATGAAATTGCTTGGAAAGAAAAATTTATAAAAGCATCCTCATGCTGGGTCACAGAGCTCACTATGCCAAATATTGATACATCACCTCACATTGTAAACTGTCAGCCAAAAGTTTCAAGATTTGAGGGAAGGAGATGGGGAGTAAAGGCTGGTGATACCAAACCATTTGTATGAATAAGTTACTCATACATCACTATTTGTAAATCAAGAAGTGTCTATTTTAAATGCCAATTTTGAACATGTTGATATAGTTTTTAGTTAAATATAGTTCTGCTCAGATGAATCGCTAGGGCATGGAGTTAGTTGGTCCTGGGTTTCTAGAGGCTAAGCCAGGACTGCATAAGCTCTGGGAAAATCCTACCAAACTACATAAAGACTTCAAGTATGGTCCTGGTGATAGATTATATGTCCCTTGTATGAAGACCAGTCTAGAAAAAGTTCAAAAAGATTTATTGTCACTAGGTTGGCTACAGAGTGACTTTTTCAGACTTAATAATGATAGAAGACAATCTACTAAGTCATTAGGGGATTGTGACCTACATAATTGAAAGAAAATACCTACATTGGAAAAAATCATGTATCTTCAAAGTAATTAAATGTTCATTAAAGTCATTTAAAAAATTATTTTTGAAAAAAGAATATTAGCTTCCCACTTTCTGAAACCTGCTATCTTTGAAATTACGGTTATTTTCCCTATCAATCAATAATTTTTAAAACTTCCCACAAATCAAAAGTAAGATTAACCTTTTTTTCATAAGTATGAGGCAGCGTGGAGTCAGGAAGACCTGAGTTCAAATCCAGCCCGGATACTTACTAGGCTGTGTGACCCTGGACAAGTCACTTAACCCTGTTTACCTCAGTTTCTTCATCTGGAAAATGAGCTAGTGAAGGGCCAACCACTCCAGTACCTTTGCCAAGAAAATCCCAAATTTGGTCAGGAAGAGTTGGAGACAATTAAAACAACTGAAGGAATGTGCCAGGGACTGTGTAAGTTCTATAATAATTAGGTGTCTCATTTCAGGGCAGTTGCAGGAGGAATGTTTAACCCACAAAAACTTACTTTATTTAATAAGTGCAAATGTTAATTTTATTATAGATGCCAAATACTTCATTCAGTAAACATTAATGTTAATCTTATTATAAATTCCATAGACCTTAGGTAAAGAAGAAATCCAAAATGGTAAAAGAAAAAAATTTCAATATATGCGTATTTCTAAAAGGCATTTATGACCTATAAAATTAAACGTAATTTTTAACAGTACATTCATATAATGTAGTTAAGAGTCAGAAAATGAAATGATCTACTTAAGAATAAATCACAGTAATATATCTTTTTCATAATATAATAATGTATATGTAATATACATATATTTCATAATAATATATCCAATCTAGTATTTCACTAGAAGCCAAAAACATCATTAAATTATGTTACTAATTAGCCACATCATCAACAATTGGTAGATTTATGGATTTTTAAAATAAATTTAAAAACAAACATGAGAATAGTAGGTGTCCACTAGGATTAAAAATATAAGAAAAAGATCATGGTTTAACATCAGATTTGTTAGGTTTGTTTTTTATTTGCTTTGACAAGTACATCTTAATCTCCGAAATGCAGCATAATAGTTCAGAAAGTACCACTAAATGTGAAGCAATATATTTTGAAAGACTAATTATGCCTTAATCAAATCTTTCACAGAAACACTACACTATAAATCTTTGCTGAGAAGTAGAGATGAAACCAACACATTCCTTGTGAAAATTACAGGTGTTACTGAAGAAAAGATTAAAATATTCTACTGCATATGATCAACAACAATTCTCACCTAACTTTATGCCCAAATGAAAAGAGCATGTGTTATAAAATTAAGTGAGGGAAAAGAGTATCTGACTAAAACCCTATTGGTGGAGCTGTGAATTGGTTGAACCACTATGGAAAACAATTTGGAATTATACTGATAAAATCACTACCTCTGATTCAGAAAGTACATTTACTAGTATGTTATACCTCAATGAGAACAAAAACAGTATATTCACTACTATGCATGTATACTGAGGTCAAATACAGGGAAATTTTTTTATAGAGCAAACAACTGAAAGAAAGCTGGGTGCCTATAAATTAGGGAATGTTTAGACAAAGTATGGTATGTGAATATATTAAAACATGATTTTGCTACTACAAGAAATGACAAAAACAAAGAATTCAGAGAAACTTGGGAAGAGTGGTATGAACACAGAGCAGAGCAAAACCAGGAGAATAATTCACAGAATGACCACAATAACATAAAGGAAAAAACATCATCAAGACATGTACTTTTCTATTGGTATTACCTATTTTTTTTAAAGGTAGCATACATACTAATCAAAGATTAAAATATCTAGAGACCTGGTCTAAACATGGTACCTGAGGATGTTGAGGATATTAAATATCCAGAGGTTTTACAAGACAAGCATTAAGAACAAATAACTAACAAGGTTAGGATTTGAAGAATAAGGAAAAAAAAAGCAGAGAAGATTCAAACAGTAAACTGTGTTGTCAGGTGACTATTAAGATGAGAGAAACCCTCAGATTCTTTCAGCCCTTTGTTCAGGGCATCCAATGAGATAGATACATTAAAAATTTGGCAAATGTAATTTAAGCAATATACAAAAATTTTCAAAAACTTTAGAGTTATATGCATACAAATTTAAAGAAAATTTCTAAGAGGAAGTTCCAACAGTCTTTTCCCAACTTTTCGGCTGCCTTTTGTGTGCTGTCTTCCTCCTTCGGTAAGTCAATAACCATTTATTAAACATCTATCATGTGAAAGGGACTGTACTAAGCATTTGGGGATACAAAGAAAGGCAAGGAGCCCTCAAAGACATCACAATCTAATGAGGGAAGCCAGAAAACAAATATATGTAAACAAACTATACTCAGGACGAATAGAAAATAATTAACAGAAGACACAAGGATTAAGAAAAACTGGGAAAGGCTTCCAGAAGATGTGGGATTTTACTTGAGACCTAAAGCAAGCCAGGGTAACTTTGAGGAAGAGATGAAGAGGGAGAGCATTCTAGGAAGGAGGTCAGCCAGAAGAAAAGCCCAGAGCCAAGAGATATAATGTTGTGTTCATGTAACAGCAAGGAGTCCAATATCACTGGATTGAAGAGTGTATGTCTTGTGGGGAAAGAGAAGAGGAGGATCGAAAGAGTAAAAAGACTAGAAAGGTTGCAGGACAGGATTAGTTATGAAGGGTTCTGAATGCCAACCAGAGGATTTTGCGTTAAATCCTAGAGGTAGTAGGATCAAAGAGAGCAAATGGTGGGAAGTGATCCAAGGCTGAGGCTTGGCACTGTTGAAATAATAAGAGAACCAGGGACTCGAGAAGAAGACAGTGTAAAGGTGAACTAGTTCACCAAAGGGTTAAGATGGAGAAAAAAAGCAGAAGGCATTGTTCAGAGGTGATGATGGCCTGGGAGAGAATGGAAGAGTCCAGGGATTAAATGCCACAGTGTGGACAAAGAGTACAGTTTGGTAAGAGAAGGCAAAGGGAAAGCTAGAAAAGCATAGATTATGGTTAGATAAAGGGATTTCAGAAATAGAATGTTGCTCCTTATGGGTAGGGGCTGTCAGTCTTTCTTTCTACTTGTATTTGTATCTCCTATGTCTGGAATATAGTAAGTGTTTAATTAATTCTAGTTGCTAGCTTGTCTGAATTTACCAACCCCCACCTTTGATAGGAAAAGTAAAATAATCAAGAGATTGTGAATAGAAACCAGATAACAAGGAAAGCCTGTGGGACCTCTAAATATTAAATATTATCTGCTGTTGGGCATATCCTTGAAACAAATAACACTACAGATATATAGATATATACACACATGTGTGTATGTAAGTATTGTACATATGTACGTCGATATATGCATACGTATACACATATATTAACATGCTTTTTTAAGGAAAACAAATTTTGAATTATTAAAACTCCTTACCTGAATAAATTTGTTAGTATAATCACAACCAAGCTGTAGAGTTCTGAAATCCACTTCTTCTAAGTAGCTTGGTAACTGAACTTCAGGAACTCCATTGACCTCCTTTACTAGGTGAACTGGCATATTTGCATTTAAAACCAATTACTTGATTGAAAGTATTCATCTGAAGGCACAAAAACCACCATATGACTGAAGTAAACTGCCATTACTCCCAGGTTTAGAAACTACTATAAATTACTGAAGGATAGAACTACAAACTGG
Organism: Trichosurus vulpecula; assembly: GCF_011100635.1. Classification (NCBI taxonomy): domain Eukaryota; kingdom Metazoa; phylum Chordata; class Mammalia; order Diprotodontia; family Phalangeridae; genus Trichosurus; species Trichosurus vulpecula. The sequence continues at coordinate 123,948,598 of NC_050577.1, read as the reverse complement.
GATTCTAACACTGATTTTCCTGTCCAGCTTGCTCAGTCCCATTCCCTTTACAGACACATATATATCCCTTAGCACTTTCTGTGGCTGACATATGTTGTTTAGTATCACACTGTGGCATAAACTTTTCATTTATTTTTTTTCTAAAGTGACAGGCCCCTTGAATACAAGAATTGTAACAAGCCCCTTCATAATAATAACCGATTTTGCAAATACGGCTTTTGAGATTTACAAAGGTTTTATATAAACTCACTTGAAACTCACAACACTGAAAGGCAAGTTTTGTTTCACTTTACAGTTGAGGAAACTAACGTTCTAACAAAAGGTTAAATCATTTATACATCTACCGTTACATGAATAGCAAGTGTTAGAGACAAGAACAGAAATAAGATCTCCCCATTCAATACTAAACACTACTACACCATACTGTCTCTTCCATGGCATTATTACACACAGTATGTAGTAGATCTGGAACATACTTTAGAGGTCTAGTCAAACACTTTTATTGCATAAGAGAATGAAAACGAGAATGGATAAGTGGCTTGTCCAAGCTAAGCTAGAACTGGGATTGGAAGTTAGTTCTTCTGGACTTCAGTTCAGAATGCTTTCTACTACATCATGAGTAAGTGCTACATAAATGGTAGCGAGTAGGAGTAGGAGTGGTAGTAGGAGTAGTGGTAGTGGTAATAGTAAAATAATAATAGCACCTTCCCCCGGGAGTTGTTGCTAGGATAAAACTAGATATGAGACGTCTCTCATTTTGCTATAGTGCTTCCATCACTTACTACCTGTGTGACCATAGGGAAATCATTTAACCAGCCTCTAGGGCTAATTTTCCTCATCTGAAAAATGGGAGAGGGAGAGAGAGAAGGCTAGACAGCCCCCAGAGACCCCTTACAGCATCCCGAATATAAAATGCTGTTTGGCTTTTAGAGACCTTCATAAGCTGGCCCCTTCCTATCTTCTTGCACTGTACTTCACTACAAGTACTTAGTAATCCAGTGACACCGACCTCTTTGGGGTCCCCACCTCCCTCCCCCAAAGGGCACTCCAAGCGTTTCCACTGGCTGTCCCCCATCTCTTCCTCCTCATGTCCACCTCCTGGCTTCTTTTATGTCCCACCTTTTGCAAAAAGATCCTCTGTAATCTTTGTGCCTTCCCCCTGAGATTGCCCCCATCTCCAATTTCATCCTTCACATAGCCTGTTTGTACACGGTTGTTTACATTTTTTTTCCACAACTAGAATGTGAGCTTCTTGTGGGCAGGGGCTTTTTTTCCTTTCCTTGTATTCTCCGCTCCTGCAAGTATGCGCTTAATAAACTCTAGCTAATTAGTTCACACACACACACACACAAAAACAAAAACAAAAAACAAAAAACCCAACCCTATGGCGCTATGATCTTAGCTGTTTGGCCCTGGGTCATTCACCTTTGCCTCTGAGCCTTTATTTTGCACATCTGTAAGGTGGGTAGAAGCACTGGCACCTGCTCCACCAAGCCCAGGGAAGAAGGCGCTTTATAAAACATAAATCTCTGCTGAAATGTGCCGGGTAGTCATGAACGATAGCCACAATGCTGGGGCTGGATGAGATGCTAGTCTTAACAACTGTAACGGATAACGGATGACTTCCGCAAGCTAAGTCGGCCCCCAAACCATCCAGATACAATGGCAACGCGCCCTAACTAGCCCCTGACCCACTCCTCTTCTTCCCTCCAGAGTCCCACCTCCGCAGCCCCCACCCCACCGCGGCCCTCAGGCTGGGGAGGAGCTGCCACTCTGCCAGGCGCGAAAATCAACTCACCCGCGCAGCGGCCCACAAAACCCGGAAGTGCGGAGGGCTACGTTGGTGAATTTATTTTGATCCTGCGCCACCGCCCGCGCTTGCGCACTGACGGATATGACGCTACTTCCTGGTTCTCCCTTTTGGGCAAGTCTTAACCCTGCGAAGTTTTTCTTGCCCTCTTTCCCTGACAAAGTAAAAGCGAGGTTCCTGTAAGGGAGGTTTCGTTTGCTGTGGACATTACTTCTCTGAAAATTTGTGTTATGAATATACAGCTGGAGGAATCTTTGGAAATCATCTACTCCATCTCCCTCCCCTTATTTTACAGAGAATTAAACTGAGGCCCAGAAGGTCGTATACTCTACCACACATTCCTTATTTTACAGGTAACTTGGCCAGGAGGGGTTAAGCGAGGTTAACCACTCGACACACATTTTTTTTGTTCTTTAATCGTTTCCAAAGCCAGGGAGTCAGAAAGACTTGAGTTCAAATCCACCCTCAGACACTAGCTGTGTGACTACGGGGAAGTCCCTTAACCCTTTCTGCCTCAGTTTCTTCATCTGTAAAATGAGGTTCATAACAGTACCTACTTAGCAGGTTTGTCGTGAGGCTCAAACGAGATGACAGTAAAGAACTTCACAAACCTTAGAGGCTACAGATAGACTAATAACAAGGCTGTGATTGTGAACATTACAGATCATTAAATCTGACCAGGTGTGTTGGTGTGGCAAACTGCTGCTTCGTATTGTTCTTTATTTATGTGTGTGAAGGATCATGGTCAGAGCTGGCAGGGACACTAGAAATCGTCTAGGCCTGCCTGCCAGTCACTGGATGCATAAATGAGGAATCCCACGGCTAACCATGGCATCACTAAAATCAGTGGCAGATCTCATTTCTAGTTTCTATCTCTGTTCTGTCCACTGTGTCATAAAGCAGTTTTGAAAGAAAGATGTGCTGTGGCAGAAAAGTGGTAGAAACATACTCATGAAAAGAACATGAACTCTAATGAAATATGTTGTTGGTATATGATAACAAGGACCAATGGGCACTGAATATGCAGTAAATTGTTTACGCATCTTAAAGTATGTTTTTTCGGTTGTGTGTGATTCTTTGTGACCCCATTTGGGGTTTTCTTGGCAAAGATACTGGGATGGTTCGTCATTTCCTTCTCCAGCTCATTTTATAGATAAAGAAATTGAGGGAAACAGGGTTAAGTGACTTGTCCAGGGTCAGACAGCTAATGTTCTGAGGATGGATTTGAACTCAGGTCTTCCTGACTCTAGGCCACTGCACCACCTAGCTGCCCTTTACCTTTCTATAGAGTTCATCAAAACCCTGTTAGGCAGGTAAAGTATTAGCGTTCCTTTTCTATCGATGAGAAAACTGAGTTTCAGAGGGATTAAATGGCTTGCCCACTCTCACACAGTTATGTAGTGGAGCAGGAATTTCAGAATTCTCACCCAAATTCCAGCTTTTTTACTCCAGCTTTTCTACTCCAGCTCTTTATCTCTCTAATAATGTTGATTTGTTAATCAGGTGTTTTTGTGAAAAATTCCTTTACTACATAAGCAAAATGATTCTAAAAAGTCACCTTTCTAATTAATCTTCCAAAGGCATTCTGAAAGAGCTGCTTGAGCTTTTTGCAAGAATTGCATATATTTTGAGAGAAGTAAAGAAAGATTTAACACTCGAGAATAACCAATTTACATTGTCCAGTGCCCTGGCAAAGAAATGAGCTCAGGATTTCTTTTTGCTCATGCCTAGAGAGATTAACTTTTGCCCTTACCCATAAAGTATTTAAATGATTAAAAAAGAATGCTGGGCCTATTGGGACTAAAAAGGAATATAGAGTTCCACAAGGGATAGTGCAAATCCTGAGGGATGATTTAAACTCTATAACCAAGGGATGGAATAGACTAGAAGGGAGCCAAAGAAAAACTCTAGAAAAATCTATTTTTTTTCCTTTGAAAAAGATGACTAATAATTAGCTTGAATTGAATTATAAAATTAAAGGCTAAGAAAACATGTTATTAGAAGCATAATAAATCTTTAACAATAACTTCCTAAATCTCCCTTAAAATCAATTGAAATGGACTTTTTAATGAACATTTATATGAATTGAAAACTAGCTGATAAATCAAGGAAACTATGACATATTATTTTATATTAAATTGGAAGGAAAGCATGTTTTCTGGATTGGTAGTAAGATACATTTACTGCCTTTACTATCAATTTGAAAAAATACATAAACCTTTCATCATTTTTAAAGATCAGAATTATGGACAGCATTCAGCACAAAGATTGTAAAGCCTCTACTGATAACTTGTCCAACATAAATTCCCTGATTTAGCGGATAGACAAGTAGGCAACAAAAGCAGTGTGGCAGGAGAGCCCTGAACTGGCACTAGGGTTCATCATCAGACTTCTCTCAGTTCATCTAGCTATACTATTTGTGAGGCATTGAGCAAGTTCTCTAAACTTTCTGGGTTATAGTTTCTCTATAAAAAAGCTGAATTAGATAACCAAAGTTTCCTTACAGTTTTAGATCTGTGATCCTAGTAGACAATGTACAAATGCATCCAAAGAAAAAAAAGATTGTAATTTTTATGTATATGTCAGTGCTGTATCTTTAGTATTAATGAATGAATGAATTGAATGAAAAAATGTTTATTGTTTACTATATGATAAGAAGGGCGGGTAAGTGGCACAGTAAATTGAGGGCCTGGCACGGAGTCATGGAGTCAGTAAGACGTGAGTTCAAATTTGGACTTCGATACCAGCTGTGTGACCTTGGGCAAGTCACTTAACCTTGTTTGCCTTAAATGGCAAACCACTTGTATCTTTTGTCTCACCAGACTGAACCACAACAATAGGCTATACGTTAGGGACTGGAATAGAAAAGACAAATAGGCTTTGACTTCATTAAATGTGCATTTTAATAGGAAATATCACACTAGGCCTGGTAGCCTAGGAGGAGCTTTTGAGTTTGGGAAGTCTAGAAGATGTTAAGTGAAGGCATCAGGGAGTTGATCAACACATCTCTTCCAAAAGCAGCGGCGGTATTGATTACTGTGCATATGATGTAATTCTTCAAAAAAGAAAAGCTTTGTAGTCAAAATTGTGAGATCTTTTACTCTTGTGGCAGAGTTTTAAAGTATATTAGCTGTTGGCATGAACTCAGAAATTTTAAATTCCTGGCTTGCAGGAACCATATATCAATTTCTGTTTGTATTGCTCTCAATGCATTGCACATGGGCACTAAATAAATGTTTGAATAAATGATGAGCTTTGTGTTATAGTTTATAGAAGTTTGTGTGTTTAAGTCTTGCTTTTCATTGTTCTGCTATAAATTAGCTCATGACCATAACCAGGTAGGAAATCAATGTGGCAAGTACCAATGTGATCTTTTAGGAACAGGTTATAAAACTTTGTGGAAAGTATATTTAAAACACAGCAAGTCCCATCAACTTCAGCAGCTTAGGATCAGCAGTGAGAGAAATGTGTAAGCCTGTATCCATACTGTCTTCTCTTGTTTGAGTGTTAGGTTTGCTGAGAACCAGAGATAATGAGTTTGTCTTCCTTTGAGTCTGGCTTTGACTTCTTTCATCAATAAGTACACCTCCACATTCATATCTTCCTCAACCATAGCAGTTTCCTGAGTGAGCTGAAATCTTTGTAGACAGCTTTTTTTATTTAAAGACAATTCCTCAAGTAACTATTCTTAAACTTGATTTCATGCTGAAGCTTTAGGTATTCTGCTTTTATGAAGTGCTGTGTTACTAATCTACCTGTTTAATATTTTGCTAGGAAAATATAGAGGGATCAAAAGAAATATGTTATTTCCTACTAAAAATAAATTTCAATCTGGATGGGGAGACAAATAAAAACACAAAATAATGTGAGAATGGTAATAGTATTCATATTAATACTTTAATGTTTACAAAGCTCTTTACACATCTTCTTCTCTACGCTTGCTCCTCACAACAACCTTTGGAGGTAGGGGCTATTACCACCCCCAATTTATACATGAAGGAACTAAGAGTAAGTGACTTGCACAAAATCACACAGCTTGTGAGTGTCTGTTGCAGGACTTCCACTGAGGTCTTCCCAACTTCCCAACCTATCACCTGATTTAATATTATCCAACCTGGGTTTAAAATCACCCAACTTCCTGTTTTAATAAACTGCCAAATATGAAATGTACATATTAAGTTTAATAGCATTTAGGGAAAGGCAGACACCAGTACAATCTGAATTTACATTCTTGCCTTATAAATATAAATAAAGCAATTCAAATTACCGAATAATTCCTTTTTTAGAAAACTTTGTTAGGTATTACATGGGAGAAATACCCTTTGCAATAATTTATAAACAGTAAACGACTGAGATATAGAAAATTATTTTTTACTATTTAATTTAGCTGGCTAAAGAAGCCACAGTCACAGTTCAGTCATTGTATAAACAAGTTAACTTGATCACAGACTGCCAGCTGTCACAAGGGGGCGTGGGCAAGACTGTGGTTAGATCAGTGCAAACCTGTCACCATTGAAGGAAAAAAGAACTCAGCCTTGCGCTATTTAACATTTTTATCAATGCTTTGAGTGAAGGAATAGATGACATGCTTATCAAATTTGTAGATGACACAAAGCTGGCAAGAATAGCTAACACACTGGATGACAGCGTCTATTTAGAAATGACAGACTAGAATGTTGGGCCAAATAGAATAAGATGAAACTTAATGCAGATAAGTGTAAAGACTTAGACATGTTCAAAATTCAACTTCATAAGTTCAAATGAGGGAAGCACAGTTAGCAGGCAGTTTATCAGGAAAAAAACTGATATGAGAGTGTTGGGTGGACTACAAACAAGGTCTATATAACAGCTGTAATATGGCCATATCATGTAAAATGGCTAATGCATTCAACTTTAGCACAATTATTCTACATTAAGAAAGGCATACTGTCTAGGACTGAGGAGCTTCCTTAGTCCTTGTTCTCTGCTCTGGTCAGCCCACATCTGAAATACTTTCTTCAGTTTGGGTGCCACATTTTTTCAGAATGCTAAACTGGATGTGATCAAGATGATGAAGGACCTCAAAATCATGTCATTTGTAGACTGATTGAAAGAACCTGGGGAGGTTAACTTGAAGATGAAAAAACTTGAGAGAACTGAAAGCTATCTTCAGATATTTGAAGGCCTCTCAGTATAGAACAGTTTAGATTAGTTCTTGGTCCCAGAGAGCAGAGCTAGAAACAATGGATAACTAGCAAAAAGGCAAATTTAGACTTGATGTAAAGAAAAACCTCCTAATAGTAGATACATCTATAGGCAGAATGGGTTTATCTCTCCCTATAGGTCTTCAAGCAAAGGCTGGATGACAATTTTTTCAAATATGATCCAGAAGAGATTCTTGTTCAAGTCCCCTGAAATTTCTCCTAGTTTTGTGATTCTGAATTTAAAAAAAAAACGTTCTATAGATGAAGAGTCAATAACGCTGTCTTCATCTAGAGAGGAAAATACACTTATTGTATGAAAAAAAAACACTTCTGATTGTATTATTTTATTTTAGGGTTGTTTCTGCCCCAAGCCTCCCAAAACACACACAGCTTGGTGTCTTATCTGACAGCATATAGTGTACAACATATTAGGCAGGGAAAATAATACTGCAGTTTTAGATTTCTAATTAATTGTCCTGAGGGGAAGGAATATTTTTATGTCCTCGAATCACCTTTCTCTCTCTGTGTGTATGCTTTCAAGAATATGTAAGGTCCTTGAGGACCGGGACTGTTACATTTTCATCTTGATGTTCCCAGTCACACATGTAGTGGGTGCTTGATAAATTTTGGCTTGAATTGGAAATTATTTTAGTATATATTTGGAAACAGTAGTTATGAAAAGTAAAAATAGTATATGCCATCAGTTTTAACCACTGAAGTAGGGACCAGTGACGGTAAGAACCTTAAATCCACATTCTATGCTTGCAAGGCATTTCTTCTGTATTACAAACAACCAATTCTAACATAGGATATATAGATCATGAACTGTCCACTGGCAACCCTTGTTTTACATAATATATGTTATCAATGTAGGCGCTCTTACAGTTTCAAGCAAATGTTAGAATCACAGAATATTAGAACAAGTGCCTTAGAGATCGTATGATTCAGCTCCCTCTTTTTATAAATGAGCAAGCCAAGGATCTGAGAATGATTTTTCCAGCATCACACAGCTAGCATTTCCTGACTCTCGGCCCAATTTTTATTCCGTATCACTACTTAATTTGTTTTAAGCACCTCAACGAATTCCTTCCTGGCATCCATCGAACATTGATATTGGGTTGGTGGAAGTTCTTTTCCAATGGACTTCAGAGGACACTGATACTGAAAGACCACAGTGAAAGTTCTTTGACCCAGCCTAGCAGAGAGTCAGTCATTCAGCAAGACTTTTTTGAACACTATATGCCTGGCACTGTGATAATAACTAGGGGTACAAAGAAAGGCAGAAACACAGTCTCTACCCTCAAGAATGTCACATTCTAATAGGGGATATTCAGAGCAGAGGTACAAAATGACTAGAGAGGCAGAGTCGTTGAGAGTTTGGGAGAGGAGAGTTTTCTTCTTACTTCCAGCTTCAAGAAAAGGCAAATGAAGTTCCATGCTCTCTTCAGAGAAAAGTTACAAGAAGGAGAAAAACATTCTGGGAAGAATTGGACGGAAAAGACCCACATGTACAAAAATATTTATGGCAGCTCCTTTTTGTGGTAGCAAAGAATGGGAAAATGAGGGGGGGATGGCTGAACAAGTGGTATGTGAATGTAATATAATACTATTGTTCCATAAGAAATATTGAGCAGGTGGATTTCAAAAAAACCTGGAAAGACTTAGATGAAGTGATGCTGAGTGAAGTGAACAGAACCAGGAAAAAATTCTATACTGTAACAGCAACATTGTGCAATGACCAACTTTGATAGACTTAGCTCTTCTCAGCAATGCAAGGATCTAAGACCATTCCAAAAGTTCGGAGATGGAAAATGCTATCCACATCCAGAAAGAATTATGGCATCTCAATGCAGATCGAAGCATACTATTTTCTCTCTCTCTCTCTCTCTTGCTTTTTTCTTTTTTGTGGTTTTTCCTTTGGTTCTGAATCTTCTTTACAACATGTGGAAATATGTTTAATATGATTGTACATATATAGCCTGTATTAGATTGCATGCTATATTGGGGTCGGGGGAGAGAAAGGAGGGGGAAAGATTTACAATTCAAAATCTTATGGAACTGAATATTGAAAACTAATAATAAAAAAAAGAAAAGAAATAAGGAAAAGAAGAAAAAAAAGAAGTGGACATGTAGAGGAGCTTATTTCCAGATTGCTTTACTAAAGACTTTGAGGAATTTCTCCTTGGGTGGGATCTGGGACTTTCTGATTGAGTTGAACTTTCTCAGTCCCAGTGGCAGAGTGCGTTCACTCTGCATATTGCCTGATATGTTCTATTCTGTGTAACTTTGCTATTTGCTTTTGGCTTGGATAAATGGGTTTGTACCCTATTCATTATTGTGATTGTCTTTGATAACCAGCATTTGGTGGGAAGAGAGACAAGCCTCCAGAAATAACTTGGCATATCCCTCTACTCTCCCTCTACCCCTTATTAAGAGACAGTAATCAGCAAAGTGGCTTAAAGCTAAAACTTATTTCCCATATATTAATAATACTTAAGGGGCCAAATAGATATTATTCTAGTCCAATATCTCTTCTCAGAGGAGAGCAGAGAAGGCAGCCTTATCCCAAATTCCTTTTCCTCTCCTGGCAGGAATAAAAGTTTCCCTTGGAGAGGGGTTGATGAGATTTTAGAGATGTCTATTTATACCTCCTTGAAAGCTACATTTAGACAAGCCCATTTGGACGTACATATAACCTACATGAACGATATTCACACTACATTAAATTTAAAATGATACTTTATTGAGTATAATTTCAAAATTACTCACTGAATTTACTTTTAAATGGCTCAATAAGCCACTGAACTTTATGGAATCCAACATTGTTTAGTTTTTACCAGTTAAGGAGAATCAGAAAAAAAAAGCATGAGAATAAAAATTCATACTACTAAAGTTAGTATGAACCAGATTCATAACTTCACTTCCATTTTCTTAGATACTTTCTCAGGAAGGCAGAAGGATATCCACCAATCTCTATGCCAGCAGTTCTCAAACTCTTACCCTGTTAAAAATTATTGAGGATTCCCCAAAGAGCTATTGTTTATGCAGGTTATATCTATCAATAATTACCATATTAAAAATTAAAATGTTTTTAATATTATTAGGAAAATACTTTTGCCCTTGAAATCCCCCTGAGTCTTGGGACCCTGGGATCCTTGGACCACACCTTGAGATCCACTACTCTAGACACTAAGTCTATAATAAGATAGGGAGCCTACAAGAAAAGACAACTGACTATATATGTTGTTTTTCTTTCTTTCTCATTGAGGAGTGGCAAGAGGATGATGTGGGAAACCGGTAGGAAGGAAGGAAGGCAGATTTTCCTTGCCATCCCCACTCTTTCATTTATGTTCCATGTCTTCCTGTCTACTGGCTCATTTCCTACAATCAAGAGATGTGCCAGTGTCTCCCACATCCTGAAAAAAACCCTCACTTGATCCTTCCATCCGTGCCATTATCCTACATCTCTTCTGTCTTTTACAGCTAAACTCCTTGAAAAGATCTACAGTAGGTATCTCCACTTTCTCTCCTCAGTTTCTTTTTAACCCCTTACAATCTGGCTTCTCACCTTATCATTCTGCCAAAACTGATCTCTCCAAAGTTTCTAATGGTCCCTGAGTTGCCAAATCCAATTGACTTTTCTCTATCTTCATTTTCCTTGACCTTTTTGCAGCCATCGCCACTGTTGATCACCCTTCCCTCCTTGATACTTTCTTCTCTCTAGGTTTTCAGGACACCATTCTCCTGCTTCTCATCTCTTCCTTCTCTGTCATTTTTCCTGGATCCTCTTCCAGATCATGACCTCTAACTAACCATGGCTGTCCCTCAGGGTTCTGTCTTTGTTTTTTTTCTCTTCTCCCTCTATACTGCGTCATCTGGTAATCTCATCAGCTCCCATTGATTTAATTACCACCTCTATACTGATGATTCTCACATCTACCTTTCTTTCCCCCAACTCTCTGTTGAACCTCAGTCTCATATCTTTAACTACCTTTAGATATCTCAAACTGTATGTCCAGTAGACATCTTAAACATGATATATCCAAAATGGAACTAATTATCTTTCCCCATAAAAACTATCCCATTCCTGATTTCCCTATTACTATAGAGGACAACATCATGCTCCAATCATTCCTTCAGCCTCACAACCTAGGAGTTATTTTGGATCCCTTACAATCTCCTCCCCCCCCCCGCCCCTACACACATACAAAAAGATTAAAAAATGTTCCCTGTCCTCGAGAAATTTACACTCTATTGGAGATGACCTGTTGCCAGGGCCTGTCAGTGTCACCTTTGAATCATCTTCTGAATAACCCTCTTCTCTCCTCTGACACTGCTACCGCTCTGTTGCAGGCCTTCATTACCTCACACCTGGATTATTGCAATAACCTGATGGTGGGTCTGCCTGCCTTAAGTCTCTCCATACTCCAGTCTATTCTCCATTCAGCCACTAAAATGATTTCCCTAAAGCACAGGAACGATCCTGTCACATACACATATCCCTTGCTCTCTTTTCCCCGCCTCCCCCCCCCCAACTGAACTCCAAGGGCTTCCTATTACCTTGAGGATCAAATACAAAATTCTATGTTTGGCATTCAAAGTCCTTCATAACCTAGCCTCATACTACCCTTCCAATCTTAAACTTTACTGCCCAATATGTACTCGTTAATCTACTGATGCTGGCCTCTTTGCTGTTTTACAAACAAGACCCTCCATCTCTCAGCATCTTCTGCACTGCCTCCCATGCCTCCTAGGCTTCCTTTAAGTCCCAACTAAAATCTCTCCTTCTACAAGAAGCCTTACCACCTCTCAATCCCAGTGTCTTTCCTTTGTTAGCTATCTCCTATTTAACCTGTCTATAGCCTGCTTAGGACGTATTTGTTTGCATGTTTTCTCCTCCATTAGATTGTAAATTCCTTGAGGGCAGGGAACATTTTTTGAATCTTTTTATATCCTGAGCAGCTTAGCAAAGTGCCTAGCACATAGTAGGTGCTTACCAAATATTGCTTGCTTGATTAAAGGAATAAAATTTTAATTTGGAAAAAAAAAGAAATATCACTGACTTTTCCTTCCTTCCCTTGAAGGGAAGTAGTGCCCCCACTTGCCACCATCATCCTTGGATGTATAAATAATCTTGTTCTTGCATTTGAGAATTATATTATACTATTTTTCTTGAATGCATAAAAATTGTAATGAACTGATACTATAGATTGCTTTACATTTTTAAATAGCCTATTTCATCATTTTAAGAAGTTATTTTGGAATGGTAAAGGCCACATAACAACATCTGAACATTTTAGATTAGACATTTTATTCACCACTCTAACAAAAGTAATAACCCAAATGTGCACATTTTCTAATAAATTTTTGTAAGGCAGAGCAAAAAGGAGTTTTGTGAGGAAAAGAAGAATTTTCCCCATTTTTTTATTCTGAACTTAACAAACACCCATTAAAATGACTTTCATATTCACAGTAAAACAGAATTTCACATGAAACTATCAATTTCTACTATTATAGTTTGCTTTCCTTTTCAAGTATATAATTACTTCAACATATTCCTTTCAATAAGCTATCCAGCTTGTTGACGATTCCTTCTGTTCTCCTAGATACATTTCAAAAATGTTTCAATGACCCTTTTGTCTTTCTCTTTTTCTCTCTCTTTTTACTCAGGATGGGGGTGGGGGTGGGGGAGTCAGGGAAGGGGAAGGACAGCTCTCTAGTTCCTTTCTCCCTTCATGCTTCCCTGTCCATACACATTCCTCCCCCTACAAAAAAAAACTAAACATATGTGTGTGTATGTGTATGTGTGTGTATATATGTGTGTGTGTGTGTGTGTGTGTGTATATACATACTCATATAAAATCAAGCAAAACAAATCACCACATTGTCCAAAAATGTATTTCTTATTCTACAACGTGAGTCAATCATTTCTCTTTCAGGAGATGAGTGGTATGCTTGAATTGTGGTTCATCATACTTGGATCACAGTTTTCATATCTAAGGGAGGAATTTCTAGTTTGTTTTCCTCTCTCTGTAACCCAGTTTTCACCAGAGCCTGGAATGTTTTTGCATGCTGCTACATATGCAGAGGGAGGCATGACTGTTGATTGTCAGAGAGAATAGTGACTGGGATGATGTTTAACTGCATAAATGACTTACTGAGTTGATACCAGGGAGTAGAGAGAAAACGTTTTGGAGCCAGAAACATACATAGGAAGCCAACTCCACCGTAAATTAACTTACTTAAAATTTTAGAGGCTGTTAAAACGGGCCTCCTTTGGGTGAGATTTTTCTTCCTCCTGGTTTGAGCTGAGAATTTAGCTTGCTCCAGGATAAAGAGCTAATTTATTCTTGTGTATTTTTTAGGATAACCTAATCTGTGTAGCTTTCCTAATTCTGTTTGCTCTTTGCTTGGAGGAATGAGTTTGCTTGCTCTTCACCATTTCAATTGTCTCTTGTGTGATCAGCATTTCATGGAAGGAGCTAAACTGGTGAGTGTAGCTTTCTTTCTGGACCCAGAATTGTACCCCTAGACCAGAGATATTTCAGAAGTGGCAGATAATAGAATTTCAGCCTGATATCCCTCTCAGTGAAGTTCTTGGGGCCTGCCTTATCTTTCCTCCTTCCCTCCAGTATTCTGTGCTATAGACATTATCGGAGGCTCTCCTCTCCTATACACAGAGGCAGGCTAAACCTTAGATTTATTTATCCATACCACTCACAAGCCACATCTATATATTTAGCCAACCTATGAGGGTACATTATGCTATACTCTCCCCACCAAAACCTTCATATTTGTGGTTATACACATCCAGAATTTCCCTAGAGTGAATATAAATGCCTTTGATTGGCACTAAAGCAAAAATGAGGGCAGCTAGGTGATGCAGTGGATGGAGTGCAGGCCCTGAGGTAAGGAAGACTCTTCTTCCTAAGTTCAAATCTGGTCTCAGACACTTACTAGCTGTGTGACCCTGGGCAAGTCACTTAAACCTTATCTGCCTTAGTTTCCCCATCTGTAAAACATTCTGGAGAAGGAAATAGCAAACCAAATGTGGTCACAGAGAGTCAGACGTAACCGAAATAACTGACCAACAACAACCATAACAAGCTGTACTAGATTCTTCCAAACCGGTGAAGATTCCTAGGCCCAATATCAACTAGGCAAGCTCAAAAATGGTCAAAACCATGTGGCTACAGCAGAAGGAAGCATAGAGATTATTTAGTCTAATCTCATTTTAAAGATGAGAAACTGAGGCACAGAGAGGTTTTTTGCCCAAGGCTAGACTTTAAGCCAAGGTCTCCTGATTCTCAGTGGAGTGTTTTTCCTGTGCCTGCATCTTTAAGGTTATTTAGAACCAGAATTACCTCTGAGGTAAAAGACAAATAATTGTTTGCCTTACTGATTTCTAGTGAGAATAGGATTTCTTTCATCTTTCTATACTTGTACCATTATCTGTAGAGCCCTCATTACTTTTTTCTAAGTCCAAGTAACTTCCAGTCCCTGTTCCGTTTTCTACGCAATTTTGTCTCCTATCTCTAACTCTCTTTACTTCTTTTATGAGTTTACCTCCATTTTCTCTCTTTTCTCATTTTCCTTCTTGGCCTCTAGGGATCAGTATAGATTTCAGAGGGGGGAGGGGGGAGGGATGCAATGGCAGTTAGGCACATCATAAATGTGTTAGAGGCCACCGGCTTCTTAGCTTCCCAGGCTTCCCTCAAGATTCAGCTCAAATTCCACCTTCTTCAGGAGCTATTTCCCCTTCTTCCCAGAAGCTAGCGCCTTCCCCTCTGAGAATTCTAACCATTTGTTCTGTAGATGTCTTGTATGTACCCAGTTATATACATGTTCACTTCCCCAAAGAATGTGAGCTCCTCAAGGGTCTATTTTTGCCTGGCACACAGTAGTGTCTAATAAATGCTTGTTGACTGACTGATTGAAGGGGCTATTTCTCTCATTTCTGTATTTGTCCAAAGCCCTAATCTGTCTCTTACCAGCATAATTAGTAAAACTTCACAAGTAATTGAAGATTTATTTTGTTTATCATAACTGGATACCTATTCTAGTCACTTCTGTCCTTATGCTCATAGACTTTGATTATTGATGACACTATCACTGTGTCCTGAGTATTTTGCTAGCATTTGGTTTTTTTTTTTTTTTTTGGTAAACTCCAGAATTATGTCAACTTCTAAAAGTTTCATTCTGATTAAAAACATTCCCACACATTTTGTTTTTATAAAAATTAGAAATTAACAGTAAAGACACACTGATTTTTTTTAATCCTTCCTTAAGAAGCACCTAAAGGCATTTTAATCCCTTGGATTTATTAACAAAACAAATTGTGATTTATGCCAGCAAGGGGATTTTGCATCAGCAGTGAATAATGATATATAAATGAAAGGAAGCAAGTTTAACAGAAATATATAACATAAGATGGGAAGAATTTTTTTTAAAAAAGAAATGAACCAAGTAGGTAAGACAAAAAAGTCAAACCAATGTCAAAACAATTCATTATTATTGTCTATGCCTCTTAAGCAGCATGAAAAAGCTGCACCAAAGCTGGTAATTAGTGTGATAAGTGTACTAAGTTCTAATTTTTTTTTAAACTGAAGGAAGGCAGTCTCCATATAAAACTCTAAATGCAAAATATTCAGCTATAAGAAAAGTCAAAATAATTTTCTTGCTAATGAGTAGTAGACTTCATAAACTTGAATTGTTGTTGCTACTAGGATCATGGATCTAGCAATAGAAAGGGACCTCAGAGGCTGTCTAGCACAATCCTGTCATTTTATATAACACCACAAAAAAGATAGATTAATCATATAAAAAGCATAAAGGATGACCAATTAGTGTCTGTGTTTTATTGGTATCTATACAGCCTTAAAACAATGCAAGGAAAATCCTAGTAAAATTCTTCCCCTTAGTCCCCCACCCTACCATGGCAAATTTATGGGAAAACATGGCCAGGAGGCACAAAGAATGTTAAGACTTTGAAGAGCTGTGATATGCATTATCTGCATCTGGGAGGGTCTGTCCCCACTGATAATAATGATAGGTAGCCTTTATATAACATTTATTATTATTATATTTATTATTATTTATATTACTTTAAGATTTATAAAGTACAATGTATAATGAGGGGGTGATAGATCTACTGGAATACTGGAGTATTGGAAAACACATAAACATAAGATTCATTAAGTGCATATTTATCAATTAGAGGATAAACATGGAAGAGCTGAGTTTATCTGCATATTTTTCACTGTTTCCTCCCTCACTCTTTAGCATTTTCTGCTCAAACTTTTCAAGCTTACATCACAGAGTCTGAAATCTTAACATAATTAACATGATGGACAAGGAAGGGTTTTAGTAATATCTCTGCCTGGTTCTTGATGCCTTTCACTCGGTAGATACACAATCAGGTTTGCCTGGGTGCAGCTGACAAGCCACCAGACACAACCGCTAAGATCTCATGCTATCATAGAGATTCTGGTTATTGACAATAATAACCTGATGGCTGCTGGGCACCCAGAGAGGGTTTATCAGTATCACTGAGAAGAGCTGAGATGGAGGGCATCTCAAAGAAGCTGTTTCTCTGTTTCATTAGGGAATGACATGAGAAAAACGATGTTGTATGAAATTTAATCAAGAAGTGGTGTATTATATGGACTGAGGCAGAAAAAGATTGAAGCAAGGAAGACTAACTCTAGAATTAAAACAGGCCTGCACAATCGGCGGGCCACAGGTTGTGCAGGCCTGAATTAAAGAACTGACATGCTGAGGTCTCAAACTAGTCTAATGGCTGGAGAAATAGAAAGCATAGAATGCAAGTACCACTATACAGCAGGAGTTGGCAAGACTTCCAATTGATTCAATTCATAGCTCAAAATTTTTCATTTTAAAAGACAATGAGGACAGGATTGAAAAGAGCTTCTTTGAGTTCCTCATCCCTTAAACATCAATTGATACTGTAAAGTGTAAAGTTGGATGATTCAATCTTAATAGGTAACTGTTCCCTCAACTTAATGAATACACATTTCTCTTATAGTAGATTGTTTTTTTCTGGGTTTTTGTTGTTGTTTTCAATTTCTTTGCTGTTATACTCTGTGAAGTGAGACCATAATTTATTAAGTTCCACAAGAAATTACATATAACATCTCTGAGATTTTCTTAGTTTGAGTAGAACCTCTGTAATTTATAAATGTTTTGATTTATTCCTTATAAGAATGTTCAGTGGGAAGTCCTCCAATAGCCCACACATCAGAAATCTTTCTTCCTATCTGCCGTGTAAGGAAGAGTTCCGAATAATGGAAAATTGATTAGCAATCTTCACTTTTTTTACTTTCATCTTTTCTTTTTACTTTGTCATGAATTTTGGAAATATTTGTTCTAGCTTAGACATTTATTTTTTGAGGAGTTATTTCCTAAATCTACCTAAACTTATGCCTATTAATCAATGACTATGGAATTTGGATATGCATAGTGTGGTTACAGATCTTAGCATATAGCAAGCACTTGAAAAATTCTTTTTCATCCTATTCTATCTGTGTACAATAAACACACACACACACACACACACACACACACACACACACACACACCCCAAAAGCAGTGCTCCATTTCTACATAGTAAAGACCAAAATAAGAGGCATATTCCTTCTGCTTACTTTGTTTGAAACCTTTTGGGAAAAGAAATTTCTCTGGTTCAATAAACAAAGATGTAGGCTATAACTGATTATAATGGACCAGATTGTATATTTCTATTAATTTATTAGGATATGTCAGAAAATACTCCTTCACTGACTTTCAACCCAGGATGACAATTTAAAAGGTAAGGAATTCAGTGGCAGGCAGACAATCCAGTGCAGGTTTGATGTGGTTATCAACTTGATGTAGTGTATCACCTAACATCTTCATAGGCTACAGAGAGGCATGGTCATTATTACAATCCTCCTACAGTCAAATACTAAGAATTGTGGGATTTGTCATGGTAGAATCGAGTCTTAATGACTCCAGGCCCAGCACTCTCTTTACTGAGCCACCTAGCTGATCAATAAGAAGTAGCTCAGTTAAGAGGACTGGTCTCTCCAACTCTGAGGTACCACCTCATACCCATCAGATTGACTAAGATGACATGAAAAAAGGAAAATGACAAATGCTATAGGGCCATCGAAAAACTGGTCCACTAGTGCACTTTTGGTAGAACTGTGAATTGTTCTGGGCTTCTGGAAAGGAATTGAAACTAAAAAGTGCATACCCTTTGACCCAGAAATACCACTGCTAGGCCTATATCTCAAGAAGATCAAAGAAAAAGGATGATATAGGTACAAAAATATTTATAGTAGCTCTTTTTGTAGTGGCAGAGAATTAGAAAATGAGGGAGATGCCTATTAGTTCTGGAATGGCTAAACAAATTATTGTATATGAATGTGATAGAATATATTTGTGCTATAAGAAATGATGAACAGGACAGTTTTACAAAAACCTGAAAAGACTTGTATAAACTGATGCAGAGTGAAGTGAGTAGAACAATTTACACAATAACAAAAATATTGTAAAGATAATGAGCTTGGATAGACTTAGTAACTCTGATCGACACAATGACCAATCACAATTCCAAAGAACTCATGACAAAATATGCTATTCACCACCAGATAGAGAGCTAAGGCACTCAGAATACAAATTGCAACATTTTCTTATCATTCTTTTTTTGGACATAGTTAATATGGTAATTTGGTTTTGCATGACTATACATATTTGTAATAGGTTTTGTTTTTCTTGCCTTCACAATGGATTGAGAGAGGTGAGGAGGGTGGGTGAGAATTCAGAACTGAAAATGAAATGAAATTGAATTTTTTTTAAAGTATCCCTTATTCAATCAGTTGACTAGCATTTATAAAGAGTCTACCATGTGCCAGTCACTGCAATTTTCAGTGGTCTTTGACATGTCTTAGTGTTAGAGGGAACTTTGGAGTTTATTTAGTTCAAGATCTCAACTAATACAAGAATATTTCTTCAACGTTCCTGACAAATTCCTCCTTGAACACTCCTAGAGAAAGGAAGCTCAGCAAAGCAACCCATGCCATTGTTGGATGGCTCTAATTGTTAGAAAATGCTCCCTTATACCTAGCTAAAATTGGCTTCCTTGTACTTCCATTCCTTAGTCCTTAAGATACCTATTTATACAATATGGAGTAACTCTAATTTTTCTTCCATGTGATAGCCCCTCAAACATTTGAGGACAACTAAGTCTTCTCTTTTCTAGGCTAAACACTACCATCTCCTCCAATTATTCTTCATATGAAATGATCTCCAGATGTTTTATCCTTTGCATTGCCTTCCTTCGACAAGCTCCAATTGCTAATGTCTCTTGAAATTTGGCTCTGAAAGCCAAATATAGTACTTAAGATGCAAGATATAGTTAAGCTGAAGAATATGCATAGGTTAATTCTAAGAACACATCAGGTTTTTATTATTTGTAATAATGATTCCCATTTATATGACCTTTCATGATTTGTAGAGAACTTCCACACAACAGCCCTGGAAGCTATAAGCCCATTTTATAGATAAGGAAGTTGAGGCTAAGAGAATTAATTTGCTTGTGGCCACACATCTAATAAGCAGCAGAGCCTGGATTTGAGTCTAGGTTCAAACTAAGTCCTCCTTATACCAGGTTTGAGATTACTGTCAATTAAAACTCTTAAGTCTTGATGACATGATACATGCCCACGCCTTCTCCATCTTCTCATAGTCCAGGTGATTTAAAAAAAATTATGTAGAATTTTACACTTATCCCTATTAAATTTCATCGTATTCTTTTGAGTCTGCTGTTAACAATATATTGAAAAGTTTTCTCCAATTTTTATATTATCAATCAACATGTTAACTGTCTCTCCTCACTTCATGCCATTTATAAATTCAAGAATCATGTTTGCTAAATCATCAACCCAGTCAAATGAAGGCCTTTGTTAAATATTTTCTGAATTAAATACATTTATAGGACTAGATTGGAAGACAGTATATAATATAAATGAGAATTGTGTAAAACTGATCAATAAATAAATTACAAGATATTGAAATATCATTCTTGTTGCACATTCGCTAGCATAATGTAAATGCATTAACATAAATAAATTTAAACATTATTGTTATGAATAATGTTCTGGGAATCATAATAAAAAATGTTTTCCATAGTCATATGCAAAAATTTATTTTAGAAGTGAATCCCATTAGTTCTGCAGGAGCAAATTTGTTTGTATAGTAGAAGTCCTACATCAGATAGACATTGAGAAATGAAATGTGGTTTAATTAAGTTTCTATAACCGGAGCTGATCATTTTTGTTTTGTTCTCAAATGGTGAGCACTTAAATAGTTCAACCCACTTTGAAGTTAACACTTTATTAAGATGAATAGCGGAAATTCACACCTCTCTTGGTGTTAAATTGTTCCAGGCTGTCTGGCTTCCCAGCAGTTTATAAGACAGTGGTGCATTGATTTATAGCAGTAAGACTATCTTGGCAACCAGAAGGGCTAGATATTTTATTATTTGTTAACTGAAATCTTAGATTCTGCAGAACACAGCAAAATCTGTGATGAAAAGAGCCTTCCTTCACATTCTCTTGTCCTCGTATACATAGTTCATGTGGAGGCTTAAGTAAATGATCTAATAAAAAAAAAGATGCCCTTAAAGAAGATGAGGTCAGATTCACTCTCAGTTTCTATGATTGTCTGACATCGCTAGCTGAGTTCCAAGGCACTCCTGCTATACCAACATGTGTTGTTGGTATACATTAACATCACAGAAATGGTTTCATCATTATCATACTAGAGGGAATTTCTAGAAAATTATAAGTCCTTTGGGAAATTTTATTTAAAAAATTACCCTTGGTTTATTTAGTTATATTGCTTATCAAAAGTGTGAAACAAAAATTGTTTTAGGACATATTTTGCTTTTAAATTTCAGATGTGAGGGAAAAAAGGAAGGGAGGAGGGAAACAGGAGAAGAGGGAAGGAGAGAGAAAGAGAGAGAGAGACACAGCTCCAGCACCATCATCTATGGGATGCTTCCTCTGGACCCCTCAGGTTGCTTGTGTTTATATCCTCAGCTTCTGGTATTGTGCTTAGGCAAGAGTGCGGAACCTTAGCCCTAGGGGCCACATATGATTTTCTAGGTCCTTGGGTATGGCTTTTTGACTGAGTCCAAATTTTATGGAACAAATATTTTTATTATGGGATTTGTTCTGTGAAGTTTGGATTCAATCAAAGAGCTTCACTTGAGGACCTAAAGGGCCACATGTGGCCTTGAACTGGCCCTAGAGCTTAGTAGGCACTTAATATCTGCTTGGTGATTGATCGATCTTAAACGTGGATGTGATATGCCAAAAGTCCATTGTAAGTCAATTGCGTGCAACTCCTAAAAAAATAATGTGTTATCCATATGTGGTTGTTAACTTCCTAGGCTAGTCTCAAAATGGTTTAACCCTATATTGTCAAGAAGTTGGTAACAGTAATTCACATCATTGCTCTATCCTTGATGCCAGACTTTCAAAGACCATGCCTGGAAAGATCTAAGCCCCTTCACTAGGCATTGCCTCAGAAAATGCAGCCACAGTGCATTTTCCACCCTGAGTCAGAACACATAGCTCATTCCCAGCCTTTACCCTCTTTCCTGTTTTCACCTCTTGCTGTGAGAATTGTAATGTACATGATATAATTACCCCTGGTAATGGCCTTGTCAATTGACTGCCCTGTTATTCCTCTCTCTCACCAGCTCTGTGACTTCCCAGACCATATCTCTTTTCCTTTGCTTCTACTCCCCTATAAGTGTTAACTCTCTTATTAGAATATACGTTCTTTGATGGGACTGTTTTACCATCATATTTGTATGCCCAGTGCTTATCACCTTGCTTGGCACGTTAGTGAAGGGGTAAGGGATGTGTACCAGGCATTATGCTAAAGCTTTACAAATATTATCTCATTTGACCTTTACAACAACCCTGCAAGGTAGGTGCTATTACTCTTCTCATTTTACGGTTGAGGAAACTGAGGCATACAGATTAAATGGCTTACCCAGGGTCACGAAGCTAGTAAGTGATACTGAATTTGAACTCAGGTCTTCCTGATTCCAGACCCAGTGTTCCTAGTTAGCCACCTAGCTGTCCCTAGCTTCCACGTAGTAAACTTATTAAATGCTTTTTCATTTATTCATTCATACTTAAATTCAATTAAAATATTTATTAGACATGCATTATGCGTAGTGCACTGCTCTTAATCCTGGGTTCTGAGAGCATGCCATAGTACTATCAAAGCCGATAGTGGCAATGATAATATTTCAGCTAAAGGTCTCTGCAGGAAAACACCTTTCATGTTTATTTCAAAAATACTTTTATTCACATCTCTACCATCTTTGAATTTCTGAAAATCCTGAAGCCTGGAAATAGTCAAATAGCAAAATAATGAATGCTTTTCTTATTATTTATGCATGTATGATTCTCAAGTGGTTTAAAGGTAGATCCTGTCCCCTTTCCTTGAACAAACTCCCTTTTAATCCTTGAAATCCCTTCTTAAAAGTTTAGAACACAGTTCTTTTACAAAGCTTCCAAGCATTGATTTTCTTCAGGCCCTCACTGCCCCCCTGCCTTTGCTCTTAAGCTTTTATCTGGCACATTGTACACATGTGAGGTAGGCTTGAAACACCCCAGGAGCCTTGTCTTTTATTTGCTTGTAAAGTGTCATGTACACCTACGACTACTTATAAATAAATCATCATCATCATCTTGGGATGAAAATAAAAACATGTGAATGTCAACCTTTTGAACCGGCTCTCTTTCTCTGAATATGCCTTGGAGATTTATTCATATAAAATTTTAAGAAAACCTCTCAACAATTATTTTATTCAAGCAAAGAAATTAAACTAATATATCACCTTGAATTTGCGCAATTTTTCCTCTAAGAAATATAAATACTCCTTTCTCATTTTTTGGAGTAGTCTGTCCCTGAGTGTATGGGTTCCAGCCAAATATTTTTTGAATGAATAGGCATTAATAAATTCCATTAATTAGAGTCCTGTTAATCTTGCTCTTGTCAAGAATAACCTCTGCTTTGATTAGAAATATCAAGAAAATAATAATAGCTCATATTGCATAGTGTTTTGTGGTTAATAAAATACCCTCTTACAACATCTGATATAGGCAGTACACATGTTATCCTCATTTTACAGATGAGAAAACCGAGGGACAGAGAGTTTAATCAGCCTGCTCATAGTCACACAGTAAGTAAATGCAATATCTAGGATTCAAATACAGGGTTCCTTATTATAGGTGAGTATTTTTTCCATTACATCTTTCTGCCTCTTGGGGAAACAAAATTGACCAAGCATTTCATTGCTGCCAGTTCCAAGATCTATGGAAATTCAAATACATATTATTCATCGATAGGCAATACTGACTGAAAGGAAGCCCAAGAACTTCAATCCAAATGAATGATGAACACTAATAACAGAAATGAAAATAGGACTTTGAGGACCTGCTTGGTTGGTCTTCCTGCCTCAGGTCTCTCCCTACTCCAATCCATCCTCCACTGAGCTGTCAAATCAATCTTCCTAAAGTCCAGGCCCGACCATATCACCTTCTTTCCCCCATTCTATAAATTCCAGCAGCTGATTACCTCCAGGAACAAATAAAAAGTCTTTTGTCAGGCTCATAAAGTCCTTTATAACCTGGATGTTTCCTATCTTTCCAGTCTCTTACACTTTATTCCCCTCCTGCTACTCAGCAATTCAGTGAGCCTGACCCCCTTACTTTCCCTTGCATGTGACACGACCCCTAATTTGTCCCATATATATCTTGTTTATATGTAGTTGTTTACGTGCTGTCTCCCCTCTTAGAAGGTGAACTCCTTGAAAACAAGAACTGTTTTTCACCTTTCTTAGCAAAATACTTAGCACAGTGCCTGGCACATAGTAGGTGCTTAATAAATGCTAGTCGACTAACTGAACAAATTTGCCTGCTCATATTATCTGTTACAGACACCAACCTGTTTACAATCGACCTATAACACACTGATCATTATTTGTATATATAAACATTACCATTACTGTATACTTGTGACCTAAAAGCACACTAATAATTATCCTTTTAAATTATATACAGGATCAGAAATATTTCCTGCTCCTTCTTTACTTTTTCCCCCTTTACTATTGCCAGGAAAAGAGAGAGAGAGCATGTAGTTCAATTAGATGATATCTCTACAACCAAACTGGAACCATATGGACTCTACTGCTATCTGAACCATTCCTGACAGGAAGTTATTTCCCTTGCTGTTTGATAAGTTGTGAAATATAAACTTTCTCACATAATCTGACATAGTAATCTGTTATGTCGCTATGTACTTGCTGAAAATGATTCTATGTTTTCTCTGATTTTGTATCTCCAGGACTTAGCATAGTACCTTGCACACAGTAGGTACATTTTCTTGTTTTTGTTCTAGACCATGTTATAATGGCACTTCTCAGAGATATATTTTCTGTAGCTTATGTCAATTAGATTAAAGGATCAATGATAAGTATACTTATAAATGCCCAAGAAGCTACCACAGTATATATAATCGTGGAATTTTAGACTTGGAAGGGGCATCAGAGATCATAACTTTTTTAAAGATGAAGACAGGCCCAGAGAGGTTAAGTAATATGTGCAAAGTCACACAGCTAGTAAAGCAGTTAAGGTATAACACTTAGCCAGGTCCTTTGGAGCTAAGAGTCTAATAATCTTTATACTGTACCTCCCCAGTTTGAGTTCTACAAATCAGTTCATGGGAAGATTGAGAACATTGTGCCCAGTAAGAGATGTTAGATGGAAGAAAGACTGAGGGACCACTTTGCAAAGTTTTATTTAGTGACCCAGAAGTTAAATATCTGACACCTCTAGAAATTGCTTTTCTGTTTTATAATAGTGCTAAAATAGCTGGAGCTACAATAGTATAGCTGCTAGCCGCTAGGTGGCGCCATAGTACACAGAGTGCCACATCTGGAATCAGGAAGCTTTCTTCCTGAGTTCAAATTTAACCTCAGACATTTACTAGCTTTGTGCCCCTGGACAAGTCACTTAACCCTCTTCCCCCAGTTTCCTTATCTATAAAATGAACTAGAGAAGAAAATGACAAACCATTCTAGTATCTTTGCCAAGAAAACCCCAAATGGGGTCGTGAAGAGCTGGACATGACTAAAAACTACTGAACAACAACGACCATAGTCTAGTGTTTGGCACCCTGCTAAGTTGTGCAAACATGGCTTTATCCAAGATAAAATGGGAATTAGAAATCCTATTTTGACTATAATTTTATTTACATTACTGCTACTTTTTAATTTTGTTCAATAATATGTTTATAAATGGAAGAAGTAAAAGATTCACTTAGAGATTACCATTTGTTTGGCAGTTATGCCAAAAAAAAAAAAATCCCTCAGTGGAATCTTCTGGTTCAAATGAGATATCTTGGTTTCCTCATTTAATGCACTAATTATCCTCCCCTTGCAGTGCAGTGTTAAGCTAATTAGCTCAACACTATCATCCAGTTGTCAAATCAGCAAGTGGTTCAATTAATCTTATCTTTGCCACCCAATACCCTTCCATAAAAGTGAACAATGGCTGGGTGTTTCATTTCATCAATTCTGTGTCACAGCCGCTGCTCTACACTGAAGTGGTTCTGAGTTTGGAGAATGCAGAATTCTGTTTTTGAAAATTGGCTTGCTGACCAAAACCAATCATGACCATGTGTATTTCTTTAACTAATGAACTATACTTACTAGGTGGGAATATTGATATTTATATTAATTTTCCGTATCACAGAAGCTAAATTTTATTATTTTTGTAATTTCAATTAAAAGAGAAATACTCTAATAACAATTTCCTGCAAGAATCAGAATTAAATTCTGGACATTTGCACAGTGCAATTAAAATACTTTGTGTTATTTTGAAGTTACATAAGATCATAGCTTTAAGACCTGGAAGTGACTTTAGAGGTCATTGAGTCCAACTCTGTCATTTTACAAAAGAAAAAACTGAAGCCC
Organism: Trichosurus vulpecula; assembly: GCF_011100635.1. Classification (NCBI taxonomy): domain Eukaryota; kingdom Metazoa; phylum Chordata; class Mammalia; order Diprotodontia; family Phalangeridae; genus Trichosurus; species Trichosurus vulpecula. Next base: position 123,922,545 of record NC_050577.1, on the reverse strand, counting down.
AGGGAGTTGTGATTCACCAAGGGTCACCCAGCTTTTAAAGGGAGAATTATAAACTCAGGTCTTCATGACTCCGAGGCCAGTGCCCTATCTACTAGCCATCCTCATCCCTGGTTTTGTGATGTAGATGAGTCCGGGAAAAGATCATTGAACTAGGAATTCAGAGAGCCAGATTCTACTCTCAGATCTCTCACTAACTAGTGGAGGGAACTTGTAACAAGCTCTTGGATCTCAGAAAACCTGAATTCAAATTCAGCTCTTCCACTTTCAAACACGGTACGTGCCATCAAGTCAATCAGCTTCTCTGATTCTCTTTGTTCATCTGTAAAATGATCGCGATCATACTTGTATTACACATCCCTTAGAGTTGTGAAATTCAAATGGAATGATTCTGTGTTCTCTGTTCAAGAGGAGGGGAGGGGAAGGAACAAGCACTTATTAGGTGTCCACTGCGCTAAGCATTTTACAAATATTATACATTATAAAGCACTATATAAATATATGTAGTCATCTCCATTATCATCACTAACATTATTATTGCTACTATTCTTATTTCAAATAAGAAGCTCTGGAGTTGGATGATCTCCAAGGGTCCCTTCCAACCCTAACAATCTATGAACTATGAACATTTATTGGTCAGTTCAAATTAGAAAGGTACTTAGAAGCTATAAGGCATTCATGAAATACAGTACTGATTTTTTTTCTGGGGGCATTAAGAACCAAAATTACACTTATAAGAATTATTTTATTCTACCTTTAACTTCATCTCCTGTGTAATATTTCAGTACAATATGTTTGTTTAGTTAGGCTGATATCAAATATGCAAATACCATTCATATCATAAATCAATTATAGCTGAAGCTTATAATAATTCTTTAAAGTTTATAAGATATTTTACAAATGTTTTATCGTTTAATCCTTCCAGCTGCAGATATTATTATTGCCATCTTACAGATAAGGGTCAGATTCGGAGAGGTTAAGTGACTTGCTTGTTACTGAGGATTTTTCAGTCATGTGTGACTCTTTGTGACCCCATTTGGGGTTTTCTTGGCAAAGATACCGGAGTCGTTCTTGATGACTCATAGGGTCATTAGTTTCCACTTGTTCAGTTATAACTTTTAAGGTATTGTTTTCCTCGATTAGCTTTTGTACTTTCTTTTCCCATTGGCGAATTATACTCTTTAAGGAGCTGTTTTCTTCAGTAAATATTTGTATCTGCTTTTCCATTTGGCCTGTTCTACTTTTTAACAGTTTTCCAAAAAGTTGACTCTTTTTTTTCATAATTCTCTAGCATCACTTTCATTTCTTTTCCCAGTTTTTCTTCTACCTCTCTTATGTGATTTTAAAGCTCATTTTGGAGTTCTTCCATGAGATCTTTCTGGGCTTAAGACCATTTTCCATTTTTCTTTGGGTTTTTGCCCATAGGTGTTTTGACATTGTCCTCTTTTGAGTTTGTGTCTTGGTCTTCCCTGTCACCATAATAACTTTTATGGTCAGATTTTTTCTTGTTGTTGTTTTCTGCTCTTCCCCTCCCCCTCCCATCCCTCACCTTTTGTTTTGGTTTTGTTCCTTTCTTTTAAATTTGAGCTCTGCTGCCAGGGTGGAAGGGGCACTGTCTCAGGCTTGTTGTGCAGTGGCTAGAGTCCCTGGCTGTTGTTGCTGCACCGATGTTGCCCTGAGGCCCCAGGGGTCCCTTGTGTCTTGTACTTCACCGTAGGGGTGAGTTGGGCGTTGGCTGGTGCTGTTAGATGCCATAGGGGTCTGGCACCTTACTTGAGCTGGAGTCCTAGTGGTTGTGTCTGGCATGGGTTGAGGCCTGGTGGGATGTTTCTGCATTTTCCAGCGGCTACACTGAAGCTCATGAAGTCTGGTGTCTGGAGGCTGCCTGTTTGCCTGGGGATATGCTGAAGCTTGGCCAGCCAGTGCTGACTGGCAGCTGCTTGTTTGCTTTGGTACCCGAGGCTAGGCGTCTACTGTTTCCCAGGGGCTGTGCTGAAGCACAGAGGTCCCAGGCTGGAGGCTGCCTGCTTGCCCAGGGCTACACTGAAGCATGTAGTGATTCTTAGAGCTGGGGTCTGCCAGTTTCTCTGGCTTTGCTAAGACACATGGGGGTCCTGGTGTTGGTATTTGTCTGCTTCACCACACTGGGGTTCAAGATCTCCTGCTGGTTTGCTGGGATGCTTCCCATCCTGGGCTGAGCTCTCCTCTCACCTGAGTGAGATGGACCTTTTTTGCTGATCCTTCAAGTTTCTTGGGCTAAAATATCGTGTTACCCCATCTTTTTGCGGTTCTGCTGTTCTAAGATTTTTCTTGGGGCTCTATTTTATGGTTGTTTGGAGGTGGGTAGGGGAGAGTTGCAGCAATTTACTGCTTACTCCACCATCTTGGCTCCCAGAAATTGTAATCTGATATACTAGTTGTAAGGTGCTTAGCACAGTGCCTGGCATATAGTGGGTGGTATGTATAAATGTTAGCTATTATGTCTTAAACCCTTGACTTGGGATAAATATACTTTCCAAAAAGGCAAGTAGAGATGATGCCTAAAGATCCTGTGGGGTTCACTACTTATTAGAGTCAGCACTTGCCATGGAGAAGAGTCAGGATTCCAAACTCAACGGTGGGGTTAGATGCATGTGATCCAGAGTCAAAACACAGTCACATGCCAAACATGGTGGGATAAATCATGTGTGACTCCTCCCTCAGAGATATTGTTACCCAGATGGGGAAAGACCACTGGCTGAGTGAATGTGTGCACCACAGGAAAGGCTCAAGTCTTTAGACTTGGTGGTAGGCTAGAAAAAGACTGGCACCTAGAAGGCACGAAGCTAAGAGAAAGAGAAATAGGAATCCAGAATAGGCAGTTCCATGTTGGCTAGCAATACCTGTTTTCCAGGATATATGTGAGAACCAGACTAATGGCTAGTGGTTCTGGCTTACCTGATGATTAGCAGAAGACGACAGAGAGAAGAATATTGGAATCAGAGATGACGTGCTGTCCAGATGCAAGCAAAATGCATGTGGACCATGCCTAGTCACAGCATCAGAATGTAGAATGGGTCACAACAGTAGATGTATGGTTGGTAATATGACTGGTATCCAGTCTATAGCCCATTTGTTGACTTCTTCTGTCTTCCTTGGAACACAGCCTGGGGACAACCATTCTCCATCTGATTATTTCAGTTCCCTTTTTCCCCCTCTGACAGGTGGAAAGGAGGCATAGGTATAAGGTAGGATGAAGGGAGAAGGAAGGGAGGCCATCATAGCCCACTATTAGGCGTCTTACTCTTTTTCAGCTCATAAATATGTGCTTATGGTATTTGAAATTGCTATTCAAGTTCATGGCCATTAACTATTATTTTTTGTCCAAAGCAATAAGTAAGTAGTTTGGGATTGATGGTAGAATCTAATCCAAATGTGTTTTTCCCAGTACAGACCAGTCTGTGGGGTGACAAGCTGTTGAGAAAGAGAACTTCTGAAATTTTAGTGATATTCACTCAGCAATTCCCTTGCTATTGCTGAAATCTATTTCAGAATGCATATCCCACCCCCCGCTCCAATTCTACTATTCTGAGTCAATAAGCAGGAGAACTCAACTCTGTCCATCTTCCCAGAGGAGTTAGAGATATAAGAAGGCTGATGCTTGTTCTTCCTGGGCTGAAAGTTTCTTCACTATGGTAAGTAGTGTTTAGCTAGAAAATTAAGGAACAGAGGAAACTGGAGCAGGGCACCAATGTGTATGAGAGACTATAAGAAGCCTAAAGGAAAAGTGTCTAATTGAGGCCAGTTCTGTACCACTGCCCCCCTGCCCCGCCCCATCACTTGAGACTGAGGCTGGTGAAAAGTGAGTTCCCTGGCATGCGAGGAGACTGAGATATCTTTGAGGTCCCATACTTACGGGATCCACCATCCAAAGGGAGTGAATCAGAAAGTGAGCAGTAGGTAAATATAAAGGGGGAAAACCCCTGAAATTACCAAAGATCTCAGGAGGAAGAAAACTCTGTCAAAAACCTTGAGCACAAGCAGATAAATAAAAATGGAAGATGTTCATAACAGAAGGTTTCTAGATCATCTAAATAAGTCCAAACATCTCTGAATTAATATTTCAAGATAAAGAAAAGTGAGTCACTGCTTGAGGAGACAGAGGACCTTATGAATTCCCAAAATAGTATGAAACACAGTAGGATGTTTCTGAAATGTTCTAGATAGTGTTTCCAAATTCCCAACAAATATTAATCTTTGGGATTTTGGAATGAGAAATTAGAATTCCCAGGAACTCTAAGGAATTCCTGAAATCATAAGTTATTTGGTATTTTCTGTAACATTTCATTTATGTGTTTTAAAATAACAAGGAGTGACCATAAAAATAAACAGTCTGTTGGCTTGTTTTGTTTGCTTTTTGCTAAAAATTTCTGGGTATTCTATGATCCTTTGTAGTCTCCCATTTTTTACTCTTGACCCATATTTTGCAATATCTTTCTTTTTTTGGTCAGCTTTTCCTTTGCTCACTTTTGTATTGAAGTCACCAAGTATCAAATTACATGTTGATTTAATTTGAAGGGTGTTATTAAGTTTTCCATGGAATTTCTTTATCTCCTCAGACTTTGAAACAGATATTGACATAAATGCTACAATTATTTCTATGGTGGTCCTTTTTCAAATACTTATAATGAACACTACAATTCAAAATGACTAGATGTCCCATGTGATGATGTTTCTTGTTGCCTTTGGGCACTTGATAAAACCAACTCTGCCATTTCCCATTTGTCTTTTTAAGAAGAATCTATGAATCATTCTCCTTTTTGGCTGTGACTTCATTTTGAATTTCTTTCATTTACAGTGAGAATCTTAAAAATCAATATGATTCAGTTTTCCCAGTAATATGTCTACATACTTGTTATTGGATAAGGATCTCAGTTCAAGTACAAAGCCTCTCCTTCAAGTATGTTAATCCTGTCTTCTTAAATTTCTAGGCTTGACATTTTTCTCCACTTTTCCTTTTCTTTTACAAACCCAACCTTCAATTAGTCAAGTATTTATCGAGTGCCTACTATGCATTAGGCACTATATGGGGTGTGGCAATACAAATACAAAGAGTAAAACTTTAAGAAGCTCAACTTCTAATAGGTTAGACAATATGTGTGTATGTATATAAACGAGCACACATATATGTACACATATATATATATATATAGACACATACCCAGTATATTAATATGTACACATATATGCATATATATGCATAGCATAAATATGAAGTGAATAAATACAGATATATACAAATTAATTAAATACAAGGTAGTATTGAAGGGAAGGCACTAGCAGCTGAGGGGTCAAGAAAACCTTTATGCAGAAGATGGTGCTTGGGCTGTATCTTAATGGAAAAGAGGAATTCTGTTAAGCAGAGGTGAGGAGGGAGTTCACTCCAGGAATGTGGGATGGCAAATTCAAAGGCATAGCAGCAAGATGGGGTGCATGTGAGGAACAGAGAGAAGGCCAATTTGTCTTAATTTTACTGTGGGAGGGAGAGTAGTATCCAGTAATCCTGGAATGATAGGTTAGAGGTTGGTTTTATAAGGTTTAGAGAGTAAGCAAAGGAATTTATATTTGAAAAGGAGGCAGCTCTAGGTGGTACAAGTGGATAGGGCATTGAGCCTGGAGTCAGGAAGACCTGAATTCAAATCCTGCCTCAGACACTTCCTAGTTGTATGACCCTGGACAAGTCACTTAACCTCTGTGTCAATTTCCTCATCTGTAAAATAGGGATAATAATAGCCTCTACCTTACAAGGCTGTTGTTAGGATAAAAAAGGATAATGCTTATAAAGTGCTTAACACAATGCCTGGCACATAGTAGGCACTTAATAAATGTATGTTTCCTTCCTTCCTCCTTTGTTAGAGGCAGAATCTTAAGTATTTGGTTGGAGAGTCACATCGTCAGATCTGTTCTTAAGAAGAATTATTTTGGCAGTGGTATGTGGGATGGACCGGAGTGGAGAGACACTTGAGGTCAGAGGACCAAATAGGAGGGCATTGCAACAGTCTCAGCAATAGTTGGCGAGGACCTGAAGTGAGGCAGTTGCTGTATATTGGACAGAAAGGGCCAGATGGGAGAGATGTTGTGAAGGTAAAAACATCAAGATTTTAAAATTGATTGGCTACGTGGAGTGAAAAGCCCCGGAACCTGTGAGACTGGGAGGGTGGTGGTACTTTTGTCAGACAAAGGGATATTTGGAAAGTGAAAGAGTTTGGAAAAATTATAATAAGGTCAGTTATCCTTAATCCTTTAGCACTTATGGATTCATTGAAACAACAAAAGCAGCAAATACTAAGTTACTTGATAGTACTTTTTTCAGTTAGTTCTCCTTTAAAATAAGATGTATCTAAGTTTATGAAATACTCCTTGAGTTAAGGACTTGACCTCTCCCTCATAATGTCTTCCTGACTCCAGGCCCAACCCTCTATCCACTGTGCCACCTAGCTGCTGCTAGAAAATCAGTTGAAAAAAAAAACAACAATGAAAGATTTAGCCTAGAGAAAAGACAAACTAAGAGGGATAGGACAGCTATCCTCAAGTATATGGAAGACTATCATATAGAATAGGGAATATAAATTGCTTTGTTTGGCTACTGAGGGCAAAAGTAGTAGCAGCTAGGGATGGGTGTGATGTTGCACCTATCTAATCACTACTGGTGGAGCTGGTAGATTGCATGAGTTCCCAAGTTATAAGTTACAGCAGAACTAAAATAGTGTGACACCCTGAAATCATGGGGCCACCAGGTTATGTAAGGAGGTATGAACCAACCCCAGGTCAGAAAAAGAACGAGTTCAAGCTTCTACACAAATTAGCAGTGGAGTTGGGCCCATGAGTGACTGCTGCTTTTTTAAGAGGAAGGGAGAAAGGAAGGAAGGAAGGAAGGAAGGAAGGAAAGAAGGAAGGAAGGAAGGAAGGAAGGAAGGAAGGAAGGAAGGAAGATGGGAAGGCTGAATTCTTGTTTCCTGTTCCTGCTGAAACAAATCATGTACACATTAGAATAGGTGGCAACTGTTAAAATCTACTTTTAAGGAAAGAGCAAATAAAAGTATAAGTATGATTTCTCGAGGGTTACATAGAAAATTTGCTCTACAGCAATTTCCTGTTCTTGTTCCTCAGATACCTGGTTGTCACACTCCTGCCTTACTTAAATAGATTACCACTTTTTTGTTTCCTTCCCTAGTTCCTAACAACTTTGACTCCCCAGGGAAGAAACAATGCTGCTGGGTTTCTGTAAGTTTTTTTAAAAAACAAAATATAGCCTTGTATATTATCAGTAAATGAGGATCATAGTTTTAGAGCTTGAAGGGATCTTAAAGATTATCTGGTTCAAATCTCTCATTTTTCAGATGAGGAAACTGAGGTCCATAAAAGTTGTGCCTATCTATAGGGAATAAATAGCAGGGTTAACATTCAAACCCATGTTCTCTCATTCCCAGTCCAGGAGCTAAAAGTTGCATGGAGGGAGATTTAGACTGAATGTAAGGAAAAGCTTGCTAATAATTAGAGAAGTCCAAAAATGGAATAGGCTGCCTCCGGGGGTAATGAGTTGCCTTTTGTTGGAAGTTTTAAAGTGATGTCTAGATGACTTCTTATAGATCTTGTAGAAGGAAAGCTTGTTCAAGTATGGGTTCGACTAGTTGACCTCTGAGAAAGATTTCACATGTGTAAGAGAGGGGGTGGCTAGGGAAGAGATAGGGAAAGTTACGGGGATGGTGGATAAAGCCACAGATCAGTCAAATAGCACAGTGCCTGGCACATCCATATTTATGGATTGAAGGATTGATTGAAATGGAATGCTTCTTCTAGAAGCAAGGGTAGTCTTGATTGGATTACTGTTACCAGAGCAAGAAGTGGGAATGGGTGGGAGGATGATTGGATCTGCATGGGTGGGTATGCACAGGTAGCATGTCAGGAAGAGAGGGTGAAACATAGTTGGAGATCTGGGACCAGGCAGATATAATGTTCAGTTATTTCTCAGTCTTCATGACCACATTTGGGGTTTTTCTTGGCAAAGATACTGGAGTTGTTTGCCATCTCCTTCTCTAGCTCATTTTCACAAATGCAGAACCGAGGCAATCAGGGTTAAGTGACTTGCCCAGGGTCTCAGAGTTAATGAGTATCTGAGGCCAGATTTGAATTCAGGAAGATGAGTCTTCCTGATTCCAGGCCTGGTATTTCATCCATTGCGCCCTAGAATGGAAGTTTTGGCAGCAGCAGCAGTATGTCAGGAAGATGACCATCCCTGTAACTTTATACCATCTCTGACAGGTAGACATCTAATCTCAATTTGAAAGGCAACCCAGCCCATTAATTATTAGACAGCTTTCATGTCTGGAATCTGTTTCTATTGAACTTCATCTTATTTGGTTTCATCCACTGTTCAAGCCTGTCAACATATTTTTGGATCCTGACTCTGTTATCTCTCTGAACTTTGTGTCATTTGCAGATTTGTTAAGCATGCCATCTATGCCTTTATTCAAATCACCAATAAAAATGCTAAATAGTTCAGGCTGCTCTGATGTTTCACTAGAAACCTTCCTTCATGATGACACTGAACCATTGATGACTATTCTTTTGGGCTTTGCCATTGAATCTGTTCCAAATCTACCTAAGCATACTATTTTCTAGTGTACATCACTCCCCAAGAAATAGTCACAAGAACCTGAGAGATTTCGTAAAGCTGAGATCTATGAGAACTTCATGTAGTTTCTCCTGATTGGCTTACCAGTCTGGTAATACTTTCAAAATAAGGAAATAAGGTTACTCTGACATGACCTAGTAAAGTGCTAAATCCTTGAGGGCAGAAACTGTTTTTTGTTTGTTTTATTCTTTGCATAGCCCCAGCAATGCCTAGCACAATGCTTGGCATGTAATAGGTGTTCAATAGATGTTTGATGAATCAAGTGCACCACACAAATCAGGAACTTAAATATTTATTGAATTTTACTTTAATAACATCTCTCACAAATGCCCCCTTTTCTTCTCTGACACTGCCACTGACTTTCTGTAGGATTTTATCGTCTTATGCCTGGACCATTGCAATAGCCTGCTGGTTGCTCTCGTTGCCATTAGGTCTCTCTCCGCTACATAACATCCTCTATTTAGCTGTTTGAGTGATTTTCTCTACAGTGCAAGTCTTACCATGTCAGCCTTTATACAATAAATTCTAGTGATTTCCTATCATCTCTAGGATAAAATGTAAAATCTTCCACTTGATATTTCAAATCTCTTTATAACTTGGCCCACTCTACCTTTCCAGCCTTCTTACACCTTATATTCTCTCACCCACCCTACTCCTGCCCCAACTCTCTAGGATCCAGTGACATTGGTCTCCTTATTGTTCCTTGCACAAGACACTCCATCTCCTGACTGGACATTTTCACTGCCTGTCTCTTGTGCCTGGAATTTCTTCCTCCTCATCTCCACCTCTTGGCTTCCATGACTTTCTTCAAGTTCCAGCTAAAATCCCATTTATAGGCATCCTTTCCTGGTTCCCTTTAATGCTAGTGCTTTCCCTCAGTGGATTATTTCAAATTTACCCTCTATGCGGCTTATTTGTACATAGTTGTTTGCATATCATCTCCCCTACTAGATTGTGAACTCCTTGAAAGCAAAGACTATCTTTTTTGTCTTTCTTTATATCCCCAATGCTTAGCAAAGTACCTGGCACATAGTAAGCACTTAAAAAAAGTTTATTGATTGGCCAACTGAATAAAATTGTTAAATCCTGAATAAAATACAAAGATTAGATAAAACATGGGTCCTACCCTTTTCAAGCTTACTCTTTAGCAGGGAGAGAACACATATTAACAATTAACTATAATACAAAACACAAAACTTTGGAGTGAAGTTGATCACTTCACCAATAAATAGCTTTAAGCAAAGTCCTGTAAAACCGATCACCTTTATTTCAACACAATTTCTAGAACAGGTCCATAGGGATCACTCATCCAGCATCAAAATCTGATGTAGTAATAAAAGAACCAAATTGACACATATTCCTTAGAGCAATTCTGTCCAGCATTTCTCTTCATGAAAAGGTTTTGACAGCCTGTCAAATTTATTTCCTCAAAAACATCCTTCACTTGACTAACTTCATTAACCAACCTGTCTTTACATGCCAATTCAGGCTTGAAAAAAAATATTTTCTCAATTATTTCATAGTCTAATGAACTGATATTGCTCAACCATAGTCATCCTGAGAAACAACATGGTCTAATGGATTGAGGCAAGAGTCTAGGATCCTTTTTCTGTTTTGCCTTAGATTTGCTATGTAACATTAAAATAAGTCCCTTGGTCTTATTAACCTCTGTTTGCCCATCCCTTAAAATGTATGAGAATATTTTCAGCCAAAAATTTTAAAAAATAACCTTACCCCCAAACAAGGGCTATGAGAAGACAGTGCCTTCCCACCCCCATTCCTTTGCAGAAGTAGGAGAGGAATCCATGTGTATACATTGTCAGATTTTATTAACACTTGGCTTTTTTTGGTTGTTGTTTGATTTTGCTGGTTTTTCCTCCCTCTTATTCCTCCTTTTTCTTAAAAAATCACTTTAAATGGGATATTTCTCTGAGAACAAAGGGGAGAGAGATTCAGGGAGCCATTTTGATCATATAAAAATGAAAGACATCAATAAATATTTATTTTAAAAAGAATTTTGCTATATATCTTAATGTGAAGATGCTTCAGGTGAATAAAATAATCTCTAAATGACCAAAATATTTCTGAAAGGCTCTGAGAAATTTGGAAGAAAGCTCATTTGTATACATAATTTATTGATATTATTAGGAGTTTGTCCATTCAATCCTAAAGGCTAATGCTGGTGGTCAAGATATGGATAGAAAGGGGATAAACTCTTGTAACAATACTTTAATCATATAATAATCTGTGTTTTAATGGTCTTGTGACAGTACTCATTATAAAGATTTTCTGGTGAAGTGAAAAGTTGTACAGATATATTTTTCCTGTAGGGAAAAGGGTCTGAGACATTAAGGTACAATGAAAAGATCACTGGATTTTAAATCAGATTAACTGGGTTCATGTCCTAGCTCTTCTGCTTGCTGTCTATATGATCTTAGGCAAGTCATTTTGTCTCTATGGGCCTCAGTTTCTTAAGCCATAAATCAAGGATTTTGACTCTCTGCAATGCTCTGAAAGGCCACTGTGAGAAGCTGATGAGGCTTTGTGGGAAGTAGAAATGCAAGATTCATAACAAGGCATGTATTTTTTAGACATTTTAGACGTGAAGGAATTTGTTTTGCTTGATCATGCACATTTGTCATAAGATTTTTTTTCAACCAGAAGGAAAGAAAATAGGCTTTTTGTTCATTAAAAATAGTTTGATTTTTGAAACACCTGCTATAGAGTCAGGGAATTGTGGGAAGATGGCAGAATAAAGCAGGATGTTACCTGGCTCTCTCAAATCTCCCCTCTGTGCCTCCCAAATAACTGAAAATAACACTTCAAAGTGAATTTTAGAGTGACAGAAAAATTAAAAGTTAAGGTAAGACAGTCATCTGGCCTAAGACAACTTAGGATGTTAGGAAAGATCTCACCTCCTGAGGTAGTGATCTGGCCTAGACAGACACTGCCAATTGAACAAACAGCAAGCTCTGTGGCAGCCTTACCTTAGAGAACTTTCACCTCACATATGATGTGGAGGTTGATGGCTGATCAGGAGAAGATTGAAGGGGAAATGCGGAACCTCTGCTGGTGCTAGACACAGGGCCCAGGCTTGCTGACCAGACCTCGTGCCAGGCTTTGGCTGCAGCCAAGGAAGAGCACAGACACACCTGTTAGTGTGGTTGGATAGTAGAGGGGTGGGAGCTCTGTTGGTTACAGTTGTTGGCAGAAGAGCAGAGTCCCTGGTTTCAATTACAGGGCAGAGGGCTGAGCTGATGCTTACAGCCACCTGAGCAACCATAGAGAGCAAGAGCATTTGTGGTGGTGATGGTGCTAGGGGCCCTGGTGGCTACTCAGGGATGCAGAAGAATACCTCAGGGTACCCACAGAACAAAACTTGAGAGCAGTGACCACACTTGGCTTTGGATTATAGAACATTGGAAGAACCAAAAAGTCAAATATACCAAAAAACCTGAAGTCTGAGACATTATCCCCCACATCCAGGGAACAGAACCTGACCATAGCAGAGAGTTAACAGTCAAGAAATAGGCCATTAAAAATGATTATGAAACAGAGGAAGAACCTTACCATAGCTAGTTAATATGGTGATAAGAGATTTTTCAAGTTCGGAAGAAGACAGTGAAGTCAAAAAAGCTACTCGTAAAGCTTCAAAGCCAAGTTTCAAAGTTCCTAGGTCAAGGAGAAAAGATTACAAGCAACTGGAAAGAATCAGTTTTAATATTGTAGAGCTACAGTCATGATAATACAAGATTTAGCACCTTTTACATTAAAAGTGTAAAGGGCATGGAGCATGATATTCTGAAGAGCGAAGGAGATGGATTTGCAATGAAGAATAACCTGCCCAGCAAAGCTGAGTGTAATCCTACAATGGGAAAAAATAAAATTTTAGTGAATTAAATGACTTTGAGGTATTCTTGAGGAAAAGATGAGAACTGAATAGAAAATTTGACCTACAAGAATCAGGGGAAATATAATAAGGTAAACATAAGAGACCAGTTATAAAAGATTTAATAAGGTTAAACTGTTTACTTCTTATATGCAAAAATATTATTTGTAACTCTTAAGAATGTTATCATTACCTGAGTAGTTTAAAAGAGTATACACAGATAGAAGGCTTGTGGTTGAGTTGATTATGATGGGATGATGCTAAAAAATAAAACTTAGTACGGAGGTAAAGTAGAGCAAATTATCTCATACAAAAAAAGCATGAATGGAAGCACAGTTAGAGTGGCAGGGAGGAGAAGGTAGAGAGTGGGTAGTGCAGGAATCTTATTCTCATCCTAATTGGGTTAAAGAGGGAATACTATATACATCTAGTAGGGTATAAAAGTTTTCTTAACTCTCAGACAAATAAGAGGGTAGGGAGATAGGATGAGGGAGGGATTTTTAGAAGGCTGTACAGATTAGGGAGGCAGTGGTCAGAAATGTTATACTTCTGAGGAAGGATAGAGTAAAAAGTGATAGAAAGAGGGAAAAACAATGAGGAAAAATAGGATGGAGAGAAACATACAACTAGTAATTATAACTTTGAATATGATTTGGATGAATTCACCCATAAAACAGAAATGGATAGCAGAATGGATAAAAAAGCAAAACCCAACAATATGTTGTTTACAAGAAACACATTTTAAAATGAGAGGCACATATAGAGTAAAAATAAAGGTCCATAATAAAAGTTATTATACTTCAGCTGATGTGAAAAAAAGCAGGGGTAGCAACCATCACCTCAGACAAAGTTAAAGCTAAAATAGATTTAATTAAAGGACATAATCATCGAAACTACATTACGTTAAAAGGCACCATAGATAATGAAGTAATATCAACTATAAATATGTATGCACAAAGTGCTACAGCACCCACATTTTAAAGGAAAAGGTAAATGAATTATGGTTAAAATAGCACAACTATAATGGGGGGGGCTTGAACCTCCTCCTCTCAGAACTAAATAAATCTAAAAACAAATAAAAGTGAAAGAAAGGAATACAATCTTAGATAAACTAGATATGATAGACATATGGAGAGAATAAGGAATATGCTTTTTCTTGGTGGTATACAGCACTTTTGCGAAAATTGACCATATATTAGGATATAAAAACTTTATAGTTAAATGCAGAAGAGCATCCTTTTAAAATCATAATGTAATAAAAATTATATTTAATAAAAGCTCATGGAAACAGATTAAAAAATTTAATTGGAGACTAAATAACTTAATCTTAAAGAATGAATGGGTTAAAGTACAAGTTATAGAAACAATAAATGCTATAGGCATATGAAGAAATGCTCTAAATCACTATTGATTAGAGAAATGCTAATCAAAACAACTCTTAGGTACCACATCTCTCCTGTCAGATTGGCTAACATGACAAAACAAGAAAATAATAAGTGCTAGAGAGGATGTGGGAAAATTGGAACCCTGTTACATTGATAGTGGAGTTGTGAACTGATCCAGCCATTTCGGAGAGCAATTTGGATCTATTCCCAGTGGGCTATAAAAATGTGCATACCCTTTGACCCCACAATACCACTTCTAGGACTGTATCCCAAAGAGATCACACAAATGGGAAATGGACCCATATGTACAAAAATTTTTGTAGCAGCTCTTTTTGTGTAGCAAAGAATTGGAAATCAAGGGGATGCCCATCAATTGGTGAATGGCTAAACAAATTGTACTATATGGATGTAATGGAATACTACTGTGCTATAAGAAATGGGGAAAATACAGACTTCATAATAACCTGGAAAGACCTACATAATATAATGCTGAGTGAGCGGAGCAGAACCAGGAGAACATAGTACACAACCACAGATATATTGATTCTGTGATGACTAACCTTGATAGACTTGGCTCTTCTCAGCAATACAAGGTTCAAAGACAACTCCAAAGGATTCATGATGGAAAGAGCTACCTACCTAGAGAAAGAACTGTGGAGTCTGAATGCAGATAGAGGCAAACTATTTGCTCTCCTTCCCCCCCCGCCTCTCTTGGTTTTGTTTCTTCTTTCTCATGATTCATTCCATTGGTCATAAATCTTCTTTACAATTTGACTACTGTGTAAATAAGTTTAATGTGAAGCTATATATAGAAGATTGAATTTCATGCTGTCTTTGGGGGAGGGAGGGAGGGAGAGGAAGAAAATCTGGAACTCAAAAACATGTGAAACTGAGTGTTGTAAACTAAAAATAAAATATTAATTTTAAAAAAAAGAATGATAATGAGACAACATACCAAAACTTGTGGGATGCAGCAAAGGCAGTAATCAGAGGAAACTTTATATCTTTAAATGCTTAAATCAATAAAATAGAGAAAGAACAGATCAATGAATTGGGTATGCAATAACAAATTTAAAATCTCTAATTAAAAACCAAATTTGAAATCCTAAAAATTAAAGGTGAGATTAATAAAACTGAATATGTCAATTAATCAATAAATAATGTAGTTGATATTTATTAATTTGTTAATATAATTAGTATATAATTATATAATCAATAAAACTAGGAGTTGGTTTTATGAAAAAAACAATAAAATAGGTAAACCATTGGTTAATAAGATTTTTTTTAAAAAAGAGAGAAAAAAAACAAATTACTAATATCAAAAATGAAAAGGGTGAATAAGCCACTGAAATTAGAGCAATTATTAGGGGCTATTTTGCTCTATCATATGCTAATAAATTTAACAGTTTAAATGATATGGAAGAATAATTACAAAAATATAAACTGCCTAGATTAACAGAAGGGGAAGTAGACTATATGAATAAATGAATTTTTAGAAAAAAAAAGAAATTGAAAAACCATAAATGAGCTTTCTAAGAAAAAAAAGCATCAGGATCAGATGGTCCTACCATCCTCCTTTTATGAAACAACTATAGTGCTGATACCTAAACCAAGAAGAGTAAAAATAGAGGAAGAAAATTATAGACCAATGTCACTAATGAATATTGATGCAAAATTCCTAAATAAAATAATAGCTAGGAGATTACAACAGTATATTCCTAAGATTATGAATTGTGATCAAATGGGTTTATACTATGAATGCAGGGCTGGTTCAATGTAAGGAAAACTATTAACATAATTGATTATGTAAATAACGAAAGTTACAAAAATAATACTATTTTATCAATAGATGTAGAAAAAGCTTGTGACAAAATACAAGACTCATTCCTGTTAAAACCATAAAATGATAAGAAGCATTACCTAAAACCATCTGCAAGCATTATCTGTGATGGAGACAAGCTTGAAGTCTTCACAATAAGATCAGCAATGAAACAAGGATGCCCATTATCACCAACATTATTCAATATTGTACTAGAAATGCTATGATGGTATACTTGGAAAATGTAGAGATTCAACTAAAAAATTAATTGAAACAATTAAAAATTTCGGTAAAGTAGCAGGATTTAAAATAAACCCATAAAAATCATCAGCATTGCTATATATCACCAACAACCTTCAATAAGAGACAGCAAGAGATGTATAAAATACCTGGGAGTATACCTGCCAAGACAAACCCAGGAACTACATGAACATAATTATAAAATGCTTTTTATTCAAATAAACTCAGATTTAAATAATTAGAGAAATATTAATTGGTCATGGGTGGGCCATACCAGTATAATAAAAATGACAATTCTACCTCAACTAATCTACTTATTCAGCACCATCCTAATCAAATCACTGAAAAATAATTTATTGTGCTACAAAAAAATAACAAAATTAATTTGAAAGAATGTTAATGGTCAAGAATGTTAATGGAATGAATGAAAAATGTAAATAAACTTTGGGGATAAGAATTTGGTAAAAATTGTTGAGAAAACTGGAAAAGTCTTACAGAAACTAGATATAGACCAATATCTTACACTATTTACCAATATAAGGTCAAAATGGATACATGACCTAAATATAAAGGGAGACAGCATAAGTAAATTAGCAGAACATGGAACATATTACCTATCATATTTATGCATAGGAGAAGAATTTATGAATAATCAAGAGAAGTAAAATGGACAATTCTGATTATATTAAATTAAAAAGGTTTTATACAAATGAAATCAATGTAGCCAAGATTAGAAGGAAGGTAGAAAATTGGGGAAAAACAATTTATAGATACCTTCATGGATAAAGGCCTCATCTCAAATGTATAGAGAACTTTGTCAAATTTATAAGAATATCAGTCATTCCCCAGTTGATAAATGGTCAAAGGATATGACCATGCAGTTTTTGGAAGAAGAAATTAAAGCTATATAGATTAATATGAAAAAATGCTTGAAATCATTATTGATTAGAGGCATGCAAATTAAAACAGCTTTGAAATACCATCTCACACTTATCAGATTGGCTAAAGTGATAGAAGGGGAACACTAGAAATGTTGGATGGCATGTGGAAAAATTGGGACACTAATACCGTGTTGGTAGAACTGTGAACTGATCAAACCATTTTAGAGAGCAATCTTGAATTATGCCCAAAGAGTCGTAAAACTGTATATCTTTTGACCTTGCAATACTACAATTAGGTCTGTTTCCCAAGGTGATCAGGGAAAAAGAAAAAGAACCTACATATATTCTAAAGCATTTATAGCAACTTTCTTTGTGGTGGCAAAGAACTGGAAATTGAGGGAATGTTCATCAATTGGCGAATAATAGAATAAATTGTGGTATATGATTGTGATAGAATACTACTGCACTGTAAGAAATAATGAGCGGGTTGATTTTAGAAAAACATAGAAAGACGTACATGAAGTAATGCAGAGTAAAATGAACAGAACCAAGAAAATGTAGTTACAGAAATATTGTTCGAAGAATAACTGTGAAGGACTAAGCTATTCTGAGCATGATAAATATTCAAATCAACTACAAAGTACCTATGAAGGAAGATGCTATCCACCTCCAGAGAAAGAGCTGATATATCAAAGCATGCATTGTACGTGAAACTATATAATACATATTTATACACATATAGAAACTACATATGTGTATATATATATATATATATATATATATATATATATATATATATATATATATATATAGTCAAATATTAGCCTTCTCTAGTGTGAATTTGGGAGGGAGGGAGACAGCTCTGAATTCAAAATTTAATAAAGTAAAACTTAATTTTAACAAAGATGGTAACTGAATCAAAGATGAAATAAGCAAATAGGTGCCTTTTCTCCACTCTTAAGGCTTTGGAGAAAGTATATAAACTCAGTGAAGATGGAAAGAAGTTAAAAAATATTCCAAGCCACTATTCTCTTTTTCCTTGGAGTGAATTCTATAATTGTGTATACCTAATAATTTTTCTATGGTTAGGTAAAACTATGAATCTGAAGTAATCTCTCACCAACAGTACAAAGATATAATAGAAAGAATAAAATCTTAAATATACATGCATTGCTGCTTGTATTTTTTTTTTGTTTATTTATTTATTTATTTTTTTAATGCAATTTATTTATTTAACATATTTGGTTTTCAGCATTGATTTTCACAACATTTTGAATTACAAATTTTCTCCCCATTTCTACCCTCCCCCCCACTCCAAGATGGCTTATATTCTGGTTGCCCTGTTCCCCAGTCAGCCCTCCCCTCTATCACCCCCCTCCCCTCTCATCCCCTTTTCCCTTCCTTTCTTGTAGGGCAAGATAAATTTCTACGCCCCATTGCCTGTGTATCTTATTTTTTAGTTGCATACAAAAACTTTTTTGTTTTTGAACATCTGATTTTAAAACTTTGAGTTCCAAATTCTCTTCCCTCTTCCCTTCCCACCCACCCTCCCTAAGAAGTTGAGCAATTCAACCTAGGCCACACATGTATTATTATGTATAACCCTTCCACAATACTCATGTTGTGAAAGGCTAACTACATTTTGCTCCTTCCCAACCCATCCCGCTTTATTGAATTTTCTCCCTTGACCCTGTCCCCTTTCCAAAGTGTTTGTTTTGATTACCTCCACCCCCATCTGCCCTCCCCTGCATCATCCCCCTGCCTTTTATTTTTTTTTTTATCTTCCTCCCTCTTCTTTCCTGTGGGGTAAGATACCCAACTGAGTATGTATGGTATTCCCCCTCAGGCCAAATCTGATGAGAGCAAGGTTCACTCATTCCCCCCTCACCTGCCCTCTCCCCTCCTCCCATACAACTGCTTCCTCTTGCCACCTTTATGCGAGATAATCCACCCCATTCTATCTCTCCCTATCTCCCTCTCTCAGTATGTTACTCTCTCATTCCTTAATCTCATTTTATTTCTTTTAGATATCTTCCCTTCATCTTCAACTCACCCTGTATCTGCTCTCTCTCTTTTACATATATATATATATACATAAAAACACATATATACATATATATACATATACATACACATACATACATATACACACAGATATATACATAACAACACATTCACTTATATATATACATAAACATATATATACATATATACATACATGCATATTCCCTTCAACTACTCTAATACTGAGGTCTCATGAATCATACTCATCATCTTTCCATGTAAGAATGTAAACAAAACAGTTCAACTTTAGTAAGTCCCTTGCAATTTCCGTTTCTTGATTACCTTTTCATGCTTCTCTTGATTCCTGTGTTTGAAAGTCAAATTTTCTATTCAGTTCTGGTCTTTTCACTGAGAAAGCTTGAAAGTCCTCTATTTTATTGAAACTCCATATTTTGCCTTGGAACATGATACTCAGTTTTGCTGGGTAGGTGATTCTAGGTTTTAATCCTAGCTCCATTGACCTCCGGAATATTGCATTCCAAGCCCTTCGATCTCTTAATGTAGACGCTGCCAGATCTTGGGTTATTCTGATTGGGTTTCCACAATACTCAAATTGTTTCTTTCTGGCTGCTTGCAGTATTTTCTCCTTCATCTGGGAGCTCTGGAATTTGGCAACAATATTCCTAGGAGATTTCTTTTTGGGATCTATTTGAGGAGGCGATCGATGGATTCTTTCAATTTCTATTTTGCCCTGTGGCTCTAGAATATCAGGGCAGTTCTCCTTGATAATTTCCTGAAAGATGGTATCTAGGCTCTTTTTTTGATCATGGCTTTCAGGTAGTCCAATAATTTTTAAATTATCTCTCCTGGATCTATTTTCCAGGTCAGTGGTTTTTCCAAGGAGATATTTCACATTGTCTTCCATTTTTTCATTCCTCTGGTTCTGTTTTATAATATCCTGATTTCTCATAAAGTCACTAGCTTCCACTTGCTCCAATCTAATTTTTAAAGTAGTATTTTCTTCAGTGGTCTTTTGGACCTCCTTTTCCATTTGGCTAATTCTGCCTTTCAAGGCATTCTTCTCCTCATTGGCTTTTTGGAGCTCTTTTGCCATTTGAGTTAGTCTGTTTTTTAAGGTGTTGTTTTCTTCAGTGTATTTTTCAGTATTTTTTTGGGTCTCCTTTAGCAAGTCATTGACTTGTTTTTCATGGTTTTCTCGCATCCTTCTCATTTCTCTTCCCAATTTTTCCTCTACTTCTCTAACTTGCTTTTCCAAATCCTTTTTGAGTTCTTCTATGGCCTGGGGCCAGTTCATGTTTTTCTTGGAGGCTTTGGTTGTAGGCTCTATGACTTTGTTGTCTTCTTTAGGCTGTATGTTTTGGTCTTCTTTGTCACCAAAGAAAGAATCCAAAGTCTGAGACTGAATCTGGGCACGTTTTCGCTGCCTGGCCATATTCTCAACCAACTAACTTGACCCTTGAGTTTTTCAGTGGGGTATGACTGCTTGTAGACTAACGAGTTCTATGTTCTACGTTTGGGGGGGAGGTGCCAGCTCTGTCAGAGCTGCACTCCTCCTTCCCCAAGGACCCCCAGTCTAGGCTGGGCTTAGATCTTCAGCAGGCTGTTGCGCTCCTGCTCTGATCCGCCACTTAATTCCTCCCACCAGGTGGGCCTGGAGCCGGAAGTAACAACAGCTGTAGCTGCCCCACCTCCGCTGCCCCCGGGTCTGGAAGCGGAACAGCGAACTCCTTCCACTCCCGCAGCTTTTCCCACTAACCTTCTCCGCAGTCTTTGGTGTTTGTGGGTCGAGGGGTCTGGTAACTGCCGCAGCTCACATATTCAGGGCGCTAGGGCCCCCTGCGCCCGGCT
Source organism: Trichosurus vulpecula (assembly GCF_011100635.1). Taxonomy (NCBI): domain Eukaryota; kingdom Metazoa; phylum Chordata; class Mammalia; order Diprotodontia; family Phalangeridae; genus Trichosurus; species Trichosurus vulpecula. Next base: position 123,901,787 of record NC_050577.1, on the reverse strand, counting down.
TCTGGTCTGGATCGTCCACGCCGCTCAGGCTGGGCTCTGCTCCACTCCGTTCCCAGCTCCCAGCTCCCAGCTCCGTGTGGAATAGACCTCACCCAGAGACCATCCAGGCTGTCCTGGGCTGGAGCCCTGCTTCCCTCTGCTGTTCTGTGGGTTCTGCCGTTCTAGAATTGGTTCAGAGCCATTTTTATAGGTTTTTGGAGGGACTCGGGTACGGAGCTCACTCTAGTCCGTGCTTACCAGCCGCCATCTTGGCTCCGCCCCCGCTGCTTGTATTTTTAAAGTAATCAGTAAATACATGACATCTTTTAGAAGATTTAAGATTATTTTTTTCCATTTGCAGAATGTCTGTATTATGGAAGCCAGTCACATTAGCACATATAACAAAGGTCAATTTGTGCTTACTTTCCTCAAACCCAGAGGTCTTTGATTTACTGACACCTGTCAGAGTAGAAATTTATAAACATCAGATTGTAGCTGGGTTTAGAATCAGAGAACCTGAGTTCAAATCTTCACACAGCCTGTCAGCTAACAAGCATTTATTAACTGCGTAGTATGTACCAGACACTGCTAAGTGCTGGGGATGTAAAGTAAGGCAAATACACTATGTCTGCCCTCAAGAGCTTAATTTCAAATGGAAAGCACTAGCAAGGTGGGGGGGGGGGGCAAGGGTGGTGGTGAAGAGAGGAAGAGGATAAGTCTTCTGCTGGTGGGACTTGATCTGAGTGTTGAAGGAAGCCACAGACGTCAGGAGGCAGAGATGAGGATGGTCATTTCAGTAATTGAGAGGACATCCAGAGACAAGGTACTGAGATAGATGATGGAGTGTTGTGTCCCAAGGCCAGCAACTAGGACATTATCACTATATTGTAGAATGCATGGAGCAAGAAAACAGCAAAGGTAGAAAAGTGGTAGGTTGTGAAGGACTTTAAATGCCAAAGAGGCTGTTGTTTTGGAGACTAATAGGGAGAAACTAAATTTATTGGGGGGTAGCAGAATGACAGGATCAAACCTGCTCTTTAGGAAAATCACTTGGGCAACTGAGTGGAGAATGGATTGGAGTGAGGAGAGAAGTAAGACAGGAAGAAGACTGAAAACTATTGAAATATTCCAGGCATGAGGTGATGAAATTTTAACAGCTATTTTGAGTGGAGAGAAAGGGACATAGATGAGAGACATGAGGGTAAAAACAACAAACAACCCAACAAAAGACTGAATTAAGTGGAGTGAGTGTGAGTAAAGAGTTCAGATGACACAGGCTGTGAGTCTGGATGACTGGGAGGATGGTGTCCTCCATAGTAATGGGACAGTTGGGAAATAAGGAGGATTTAAGGGGGGTAAATGAGTTTCGTTTTAGATTTGTTGAATTCGAGTTGCCTATAGGACTTGCAATTTGAAATGTTGAAAAGGCAGTTATTGATGAAACATTTCAAGTCAGGAGAGAGGGCTGGATAAACAGATCTGGAAATTATCTGTATAGAGATTATAATTGAACCCATGGGAGTTAATGAGAGCACCAAGTGAGACAGTATAGAAGATGCAGACAAGAGGTTAGTGAGTATAATCTGAATGAAGATCCAATAAAGCGGACTGTGAAGGAGCAGTCAGCCCGAAGAAGATGATGAACAGTGTCAGAGGCTGCAAAGAGGTCAAGAAGAATGAAGACTGAGAAAAGTCCATTAGATTTGGCTATTAAGAAATAATTGAAGAGAGCACTTCTAATTGGATAATGAGGTCAGAAGCCACTCTCATTTACTATCAGTGTTAACTTGGACATTTCTCAAGTTTTTTCATCTATATAATTGGGGGAGGGGTTAGGAACTAAATAATCTCTAAGGTCTCATTTATTTTCAAATTTATGATTCTATGATCCTATAATCATCATAAAAACATCAGCCTTGTAGAATTACAAATCAGACGAGAGACTGAGCTTATAGTTGAGTTTTCAAGGAGAAAAACAAAAAGTCTTCTGCAGCCTCAGGATTTGCTACCTTTGTTCATTCATTCATTCATTCATTCATTCATTCATTGTCCTTTGTACTCAGAGGACCAAAATGACGTCGTGATGTTGGGGGCAACATACTGTGTGTCCAATTGTAACTGATCAGACCGATACAACCTCATAATGCCCTACCACAGGTCAGGCACAAATAGTCTGTATGAACATTTGGAATGAAGATGTCTCTAAATCTGTGCACCTCACGTTTCTTTTGAGTATAATGTGCTACAACTAACTCAGCAATGCTCATCTCTCTGTGAAATGGAGGAAGTCGGACCAGATAATCATTTTCAGTGACGGTCTCTTTCAGTGCTAAATATTACAATTCTAAGTTGTGTAAAGATGTTCATTTTTCTCTTTTTCATTTAATATGAACTTGTCTTTCACTAAAGGAAACTTGGAATTTGCATCTTAGGATGCAAAGGTCATGCAGAATTTTATAGACCTTTGGACACAGTTCCAAATTGTTTCCCAAAATGGTTGGATCAGTGCACAACTCCACCAAGAGTGCATTAGTGTTCCAATTTTCCCACATCCCCTCCAACATTTATCATTTTCCTTTTTTGTCATGTTAACCAATCTGATAGGTGTGAGGTACACTACTTGTATTTAGATAATTGTGCAGAATATAGTACCTATTACCCATTTCATTTTGCTTCTTCTATGCTTTTCAAAATGTCTTTTCAAGATATTGTTAGCCAATTAGGACTCTCCTGTTCTTAAGTTGGTGAACTGACTAATCATAGTGTCAAGTGTAAATCTTCAGATTCATGGCTCTTCTGTATATCTTTGTTACCAGATTCTGAGACTTCTAAATACAAACACTTCTGGCTAATTGATTTTGTTAATGTCTTGGTCCATACCTGTTGCAGGAACCTGAGGATTCCAAAATCTGGATATGGATCACAAGTGAGTGGGAGGTAATTCTTGTGCAGACTTCACAGAGAGAGAAAATATAAGAATAAGCAGGGGCAGTAAGAGGGTGGAATAGACCTTGGGATTTAACCTTGTAGAAATGTGATTACCTAACTCCCAGGAACTCGGGGCCTGGGGCAATAAGTGCATCTCTCTCTCTCTCCCTCTTCACCTCCCCCCCCACTCTGTGCTAGCACAGAGTTGTTACCAAAGACTCCCCCACCCCTCCTTCATTCCTCCCCTTTACCTTAGATTGGCTGTGCTTGATTTCCTGGTTCTTTGTCTAGCTTTTTGGACCTAGATTGTGAGCCCGCCTCCCAGCCAATGGAGAGGAGGGATAGTGGTGGGCAGGAGTTCTTTTGCGATAGGATATATGTTGGTGCTTTGCCTTTGTAAGCAGCCTCTTTCTACTAGTCCGTCTTAGTGGAGGTGACACCCAAATCTCACAAGATCTGTAAAATAAAATTAATTCCTTTTCTGTCCCTACCTGAGAAGCCTCTGTGAATTATTGGGGTACTCGGGTGGTCTTTACACCCCAGTGGTCTGTGTAGATATATCGGTTGTCTGTGACTGAAGATGGGGGTGCATGTGTATATTCTTTCTAAACCTTTTTCCCCCTGTATCAGTAATTAAGGTGGGACTTTTTGCTGTTCTTCTCTTAAATGCCTTTAATGATTCTGGCCTTTGTTTGAATGGGGCAGGTAAAATGGGATCTTTTTGTCTTGGAATGTTTCTCATTCACTAAGACAATCAGGAGTCATTGACTTGTATATGGTGGTAATAGGGATTAACTTCCCCACAACCTGAATGCAATTTTTCACTGTTCTTTGAGTGCTTTTCAGCCCTGAGGTAATGAAGTGCCCCAGAGCCCTGAGATGGGTATATAAGATCCAAGGTTGGAGTTTGACTTTTGGGGCACACTCATGGAAGGAGCATTGAGACTCTGGGCAAGCAGTAACTACCCCCTGGCTTTGCTAACCCAGATGTTGGTTTGTATTTGGTCTGTTTATAATGTATGTTTATAATTTGTTTGTATTTGCTCTGAAGTTCAGGATGCTGGCTTTTCCTCATGAACTAAGTGAATGATATTTGTATGTTGGATTAAAGTGATATTGTTAATCCCTTAAAGTTACTTTCCTTAGTAAAGCAGATCAAAGAATCTGTGCTGGCAGCTCTTGTTGCTGGTCTTGTTGGGTCTTACACCCTACAATAGTGGCTAGCAGAATTGTTGCTACACCTCCTCATCTTTTCCCCCTTCTCTACACTTCCCCACCATGTTCCCTTGAAAAATTTGTTAAGATATCCTCAATATTTCTTTAAAGATGAGCTGCAGTCTATTTATTTTTTCATTTCATACTGTAGGAAGAATCTAGCTCATTAAGCACCTCCATTATACTTTTTTCCAAGTTAAAAAAAAGACACTTCCTGTAGTCTTCCCTCCTACAGTTCCTTTCTGAAATCTTTAATCATTTTTGTTCTTCTCTGAATCCTTTTCAAGTTTCTTGCTTCAGCTGTGTGGCACTGAACTGAAGAGGGCTCTTCTGTTCTCATTAAGATCCTTGCTACTTTTTGTCTTCCTCTTAAAGGTGCTTGGGCTCTGTCAGAATGAAATGAAGAATATAAGACTTTTGTTTCTTTGGGACCTAAGTGAGATTTAAGCTATGACTAAAGGTGGTGAATACTTTCCCTTGGCCTAGATGTATATTTTCACTCTTGAAGAGGATTGTAAAAATTGTGGACTCTTCCCCCCACTTTTTGGCATGCTTCTTCCCATTTTGTCATTTTTTTGGGTCTGAGTTGTGTTCCGAATAGTCATGTTAAAAGAAGCTACAGGTAGTTGAATGAGTTTATTAAGCTCACCTCCATCAAGGAAACTGGAAACAAGTGACAGAATTCCTCAATAAAAACTTAACACATTCCTGGCTATAAGAAAAAGAAAAAAAATTTCTCAAAGTCATTTACATCTGCCTTTGAAAGAGCAAAAGGATTTTTTGAATTAATAATAGAAAGCAACACAGATTATTGATCTTTCTTTTAAAAAATCTTATTGTAGGGGACTTTATCACAGGAAGAAGTTGAAAACTGACAGATTGGCCAGATCAATTTAATATCTGGGAAAAGGGAAGGAAATGAATGATACATGATACAGGGTAGAGGAAGTCAAGTTGCCCCTATAATTAAATGACTTATGATAGACTTCAAGAAAAGTGTGCAACTTTGGATACAATTGTCTCTCTCTGTACTAGTTCCTCTGTTCTACATCTTTTTTGGGAGACTTAATGGGATGCATATTAGATTTCTAGTATAATCAAACACTTCCTGTGTTGTCAAATTTATGCAAATATGTTATAGAACCTACAAAATGGACTTTTGTATTGCTAGTACAAAATGCTACTTTCTCTAACAAATTTAACATCTCTCACCCAACGGCCATTTCAGAAAGTTGAAAATCAATTCATCTGCTGCTCCAGTGAGTCATAATTCTAAAGAGGCAGAACTACTCCATCCTTAAGAAAATTCTTAAGGCACAGTGACAGGGAAGCTCTTGATTTCCTTGTGATTTGAAACCCCCATTGTAGTATAAATATATTGTTCAGAAGACCTTTGAACATTTCCGTTGATATAAGTACATTTATTCTGTTGCATTGTACTTACTTGATAACACATTCAGATTGCTGAGTCCCACCAGCAACTTCATTTTCTTCCATGCTTAGGAATGTATTTTCCTACTGGCAAATGTAAAAAAATATTGTAGCAGGGGTTTGGCACCCCCTCAGAGTATGATTCATTGACATTCTCTTGTTGAAAACTACAAGTCCTCAACATCAGAAATGTTCTTTTTTTTTTTTGAAGATCACATGTTGAATACTCAACATGACTTACCTAAGTGAAAACTGCTTTTTCTTTAACTGAAAATAACAATAACAAGGTCTGCCAGCAGGACTAAGACTTCTAATTCCATTGATCTTAGCATCCCTAGTGTTTGGCAGTTTTTCTAGGCTTATATCCTACTCAAAATTGGTTCAATGTCTGTGGAATGTCTGACGGGAGTAGTCTGGTGGAATGACAATAGCACTGGATATGGGAGTCAAAACACTTACATTTAATTCCTACCTCAGTGTGACCTTGGGTGGAATTTTCCTCATCCATAAAATGAAGGGGTTGTTTAGGTAATCTCTAAGGTTTTATGCAGTTAAAAATCTTATAATGCTCTGGGCTATGATAAAATTACATCCAAAAATAAGGATCAGAATGTCAGGAAAACTTAGAGAGGGAGAAGCAAAATACTATATGTAGTTATTAAAGTTTTTTTTTCCAAACAAACATTCAGTCCATTATCAGATGAAGTGCTGTGTATATGTGTATGTATGTATAAATGAATTCATTTAGAATAGAAATTTTACACTTAGTTTTTATTTTCCTCATCTTTCTCTTTGGGTTATCTAATAGAAGTATACATGTATGTGTGCATATGTGTATATATAATAAATATTCTACTTTATTACCACTTTAATGTACAAATGATTTCACCTACACTGCTGAGGAGGCTTTTTCCTTAATTAATATTATTTTTATGAAGCACAAAAGTGGCCGTATTTTAAAGATGTAAAACAAGTAGCAGTAAATATAAAACAAAATTCATGCAACTTAGCATAACAGAAGCATAAAATTAATCTTAATGATTCCTAACCAATTACAACCAATTTTTTTCAGTCTTGTATTTGATAAATGATATTATAATTACTCTGCAGACTCAAGGAGAGAGCAACTTAAACATTTTGGAAAAGCTGTAAAGCCTGAACAAATTTAAAATATATATAATATGGGAAGGGGGATAGAAATCAAATCTTTAATGTAAGAAGGAAGAACTCTATTCTTCTTTGATAATTGTTGTTGTTGTGTTTTGTCCTTTGTTTTTGAAGAGGACCATGATATCAGGGAAATGATGACATGACTCACAGTTGACTTGGATTTGAGTGTCAGAGGGCTGTGGAAGGTCATCAGCCTCACTTTCTCCTCCAGAGCCATCTGGGTCCAGAGGGCCTGATATTCACCAGGATGACTGGAGATGACTCAAGATGCGATGGGAGACCCTGGCCCTTTTAGGCTCAGGCCTTTTCATGTACTCATTTAGAGTGAGGTAATGCCCACATAATTAGAAGGCATTTCAAATAGTTGTAGGGGAATTTTCTATACTTAACTGACATGTATTGGAGACAAAATGTCACCTTCAGATTTGTTTTTAAATAATGATGTGCTGTACAATATGGTTCATCGATATGTTCCCTCTAGAATTTTAACTTCAATTCCCCAATGTACCTGGAATCTCACCAGTCTCACCAATCTCACTGGTATTCTATCCAGTGGTACAGATTGCAACATATCCTGGGAATTAGTGTATCACAGGTTCAATGTAAGTCAGCAGTGTGATCTCCAGCTAAAAGGTTAAAGCAAATTTAGGCTGCATTAACAATATTGAAGCTAGGTGGTACATTGGATAGAGTGTTGGGCCTGGAGTCAGGAAGAATCATCTTCTTAAGTTAAAATCTGACCTCAGACAGTTATTAGCTGTGTGAACCTAGGCAAGTCACTTCACCCTGTTTGCTTCAGTTTCCTCATCTGTGAAATGAGCTACAGAAGAAAATAACAAACCACCCCAGTATCTTTGCCAAGAAAACCCCCCAGGGGGGTCATGAAGAGTCAGACATGACTGAAATGACTGAACATCAGTATCTTTATGCTCTGTGGGACTACTCAGACTATAACTATAATATGAGATGCATTTCCAGTTGTCATATTTTAGGAAAGACATTTATAGACTGGAATATGCTCAGGTAACAGGATAGTTGATGTCATGACCTTAAAACTAAGGCAAATAAGGTTGAGTAAGAGGAGCTTGGGAAATTAACCTGGAGAATAGGAGATTTGAAAGGATATGATTGCTCACAATTTTAAGGGCTGTTGTATAGAAGGCAGATTAGAATTATTTTGATAGGTCTCAGAAGACAGAATTATGAGCAATGATTATAAGTAATAGAAAGTCAGATTACAGCATCACATAAGAAAATGAGAAATAAAACCTTACAGTCAGTTTTTTTTTTATTGAAGGTCTTCAGGTAGAGCTTGATCAACCACCTCTCAAGTATGTACTAAGTGGGAATTCTGCTCAGGTATAGTTTGGCCTTCATGATTTTTGAGGTCCCTTCCAAACTTGAGATTCCAGGAATTTCTATGTAACATCAGCTCATGTCTATAGGTTAGACTTACAAAATATGGTTCACATTCAGGGGTGTGTTGACACAAACTCTAACCAGCTCAAGGCTCAGGAGGACTGACTGTTAAGTTTTCAGTGAGCATTTACCTCTGAAATCATTAAACACTGCAAACCAGGCCTTGATTTATTGTTTTATTAATGTCTAGACCACGGGTCAATGAATTGTGGCATTGCGCCAAATCTTGCCAACTGCCTGTTTTTGTATGACCTTCAAGCTAAAAATGGCTGTTATAACTTTAAGTAAAGTTTATTGGAACACAGCCATGCTCCATCATTGATTATTGTCTGTGTCTGCTTTCATGTTACATATGACATAGTTGAATAGTTTTGACAGAGTCCAGAATAACTTTGCACTACTCTTCTGTACTCTACAAATCACAGTGTTACCATTGTAATTCAACAGTGTTTTGAGTGCCACATGTATCACCATACACCAACATTTTTTTTTATTAGCAGTATGAATCTGTCATGTCAAGAGAAGAAAAGAAGAGCGGGGAAACTTTTATTGCAATTTTTTGAGCTCAGGGCCTAGACTTAAATTTTTCCGAATGAGATTTGCCCTCAAGAAGTATCATTGAATACTGAATGGTATTGGAAATTAGCTTTTGTTACAGATTTGATGTTTCTTAATGAATTCAACCTAAAATTATAAGGCAAAAGAGTGCTTATATGTGAAATGAATACTGGAGGTAGGTCTATTTGATGGCAACTAATGTTCTTTGAATCACAAGTAATATCCAGATGCTTTATACACTTCTCAGCCTGTCAAAAGTTAATACAAGAAGTGAAATCTCCCTTCCTACACAGATTTGCAGCAGATATTTTCTGAGCTCAGACTATAGTCCCAGCATTTTTGGGGACCTCAATGTAAGTGCAAAAGGAATTTCTATATTTCAAAATTGATTTGAGAGGAAATTTTACCTAGCCTTCATTTGTAAGTGATTCATCTGCTAGATTAACATGCTAGAAGGCAATTATTAAATGAAGAATGCAACAGAGTTCTATAAATGTCTTACAAACAATGAATATGCTGAATTAAATTAATATGTGTATGGATTGATATAAGTATTTTGAAGTGCCTATCTGTGTGAAAAGACATTTTAAAATTATATTATGCAAAATCTCATTGCAAATCAGCATTACCAGATGGACATTTGCAATTGATTTAGATGATAGGGAATACTAACTTTGAATCCCAATTAAGCAAAACATCATCCCCCACAAAAAAAAAAATCCATTCTTCCCATTAGTAGACCTGTATCACAACAAATTATATTCAGTTATTATTGTTATATTTTGAATTTCATCTATAAAAGTTGTGGAAATTTATTTTCTCTTTCATTATATAAGTACCTATATTATATCCCTGATTTTGCCTCGACTCACAAAGCCTAAAATATTTACTCTCTGGTTTTTTTGCAGAAAAACGTTTGCCAATTCCTGGTCTAGACATAATAAATTGATGGAGAAAATGTTAATAATGCAAATTAAACTTATAGGCTGTGTGTTTTGGGGGAGCCAGTTTGATTATACTTCAGAGGACCTACTTCTTAGGCAAAGATATGTATTAATGAGGTTTGGTGTAATGAAGTTGTATCATATTTTCCTACAAATTTTCTTTCACTATCTGTACATGATTTAGTCAGAAAAAGGAGTTCTAAGAATGTTGGATTTGAATAATAAATCATTACACAAGTTGATTAGTTCTATTTTTAGGTTAGGTGCCTTTGTACACCTCCATGTTTTTTCCCTGAGGTCAGCATGGTGATTCATATACCTCTGATGCTTAATGAATCATTCTTATTAATTAGTAGTTTTGCCAATAAAAATAGCTACTAATAATAGAAATTAATTTTTCTTCTACATGCTCAGTAAAGAAGGTAAAAATAGAGACATAAAGTAAAATTCTTAGATACATAAATCTTCAAAAAGTATGTTAATGCAATTCCAAATTCTCAAGAGTAAAACTTAATTTTTTAAAACATTTTATTGATTATCTTTTTGTTGTTCATTCCTGTTAGTTCCCAGTGACAACTCTGTACTCCTCACCAATCTCCCTTGGTCACTAATCTTCTTTTGTGCCAAAATATAAGTAAGCAAAGAAGTTAATAGATTGGCCATATTTGGCAATATATGCCTCATTCTGTACCCAAATTTTACCATCTCTCTCACAAAAGGTGAGAGGCATGCTTCACCATTAATCTTCTGAATTCTGTGTGTGTAACTGCAGTGCTCAGAATTCTGAAGACTTTTTTCTCTTACATTATTGTGGTTATCATGTTAATTGCTTTTTGCTTATTTTAGTCTGTATCAGTTAATACAAGTCTTCTCAATTTTCTTTGAATTTTTCATATTTGTTTCTTCAGCAAAACAATATTCCATTACAATCACATAACATACTCCATTCTACTAATATAACAGCATTTATTTTTAAAAACACATTTAATTTTCACTATTACAACAATAAAGAAGACATGAGAAATTGTACAACTCTTCTTTCAAGGTCTGGGGTGGGGGGGCAGGAATCTAATGGCATGGAGCTTTCCATATACTTTTGACTCAATTGATGCTGAACTGATTTTCCCTCATTTTTTTAATCGGTGCAAGGGATGTCTCTCTCAGTGAGGTTAATGAGCAGGGATATATTTAGAAATGGAGATGATGAAAAAACAAAAGATAAAAATAGATTCTTAAAATAAAAATCTATAACTTTCAGGCTCAATGTTCCTATTTTGTTGTTACCATTTCCATGGTATTATTCTACTACATTTTGAGAGAGTGTGTAGTGAAGTGGATAGTAGTGGCATTGGAGTCAGGAAGATCTGAGTTCAAGTCCTCTACTGACACTTACAGATTATGTCACCCTGGACACATCACTTTACCTTTCGTGGCTTCAGGCAATGAGTCCAAGACTCTAAGTTGCAGTGAAGTTGGTGAACTATATTGGCAAAGGGATTTTCTTCATCTAGGAATTTCCTATGTTAAGGAAACCACAGTTAGTCTCAGTCTCTCTTATTAAAAAGGAACACTTGACAAGTTACTAAAAACTTATTAGAGAAGCTCTAAATCTTCAATAATAAGAGCTTTCAAATTAGACATCTAAGTTTGCTCACCTAGTGTCACTGACAGGTTAATGAGACTTCTGATTCTGGTTAAAGGACAATTACTTGGCTGTTCAGATCCAAAGGTGTTTTGATCTAAGTGTAGATGGTGGCAAGTAAACCTTTATTTTTATTGCTTTCCATGAATGCAGTTGGCCTGCTTTGAAGAACCCAGTCCAACTTCATAACTTTATTCTTCTCCTTAAGCAGTAGCAAAATGCCAAAGTACTTTAAGACTATTTACCCTAGTTCTCCTCTACTAAAGATAAGACCCAGATAAATAAGGGCAGCTAGGTGCTATAGAGCTCTGGCTCTGGAGTCTGGAGGAACTAAGTTCAAATATGGCTTCAGATACTTACAAGCTGTGTGACGTGGGCAAATCATGCCAGGATTCACACCTAGGTTTTCTGACTCCAGTCCTAGTACCTGTACCTCTGTACCTGTCCTCTGCATTCTTGCCACATGGCTAGTCTACTTCCCTTTTTATGGTCATATATGTGTTTATGCCAGTTCTAACATATCTGTCATCCTTAAAGATATGATTGAGCTCATTACACCTACTTTGAGTCACCTGTAATTGTGATCTTTTTGTTTGTGATGTTCTATGTTTCACTGTATTATAACATTACCACACTTGTTTAAAAAAAAAGATGAGTTTTGGGTTAGGGAGCAATTCAAAATTATTAAAAGTATTCTGGAATTTCATATAACTATTTTGTCTGATTTCCTATTTAATTTTGGGTCCAACACATTATACCTGTGTAGTGTACTTGTATAGTACATAATGTATGCACTGGTGGACAACGTCCATGGATTGGTCATTCAACCATATGTCCCAATCTGGGCATTACTAAACTTTCATTGCTTGGTTTTCCTAGTGTGAATTATGAGACCAAGTTCCATTGAATAATTAATGTATCTCATTGAGAAGACCCTATAGTACTTAATGCAATCAGGAAAATGTCATCTGTAACAGGGATAATCTAGGGGAAAAGGGCATCTATAAAGACCCTCTTTTCTTTTTAAACTTTGTTCAGGGTATCATCCATGGCACCAGTGAACACCTTTAGTAAGAACACATCTCCTTCTTTCATGCCTTCCTTTTTTGTTACTATTCAGTGAGTTATGAGATTTTAATATATGCACCAGAGACACCTTGTCTGGATAGTTATCTTAAGGTTGTACTTTGTTTCATTGAGTCATTTTTCAAAAATGTAACCAACAAACAATAAACATAGCAGGAACTTATATTTTTAATCTATTCACTCAAACATGTCACCAAGAAGATTTGGTCTATTATAGGAAATTATCCCCAAAAGTCAGTCTGTTCCCATGTTGTGTTTTTTATTAGGTGCATCTTTGATACTTGAATAGACTTCGATTAGGTTAATAGAGATAAGAAAAAAAATGAAATATGGATTGGTAGGTTCTGTTGTCTTCTTGGTCAACATTTTTAGTTATGATAAAATTAGGGCTCCTTTCTTTTCTATGATATCTTACCCCATTTGAGATGTCTAAAGACTGATCTTGAGTGCCTCATAAAACAATTATATTACTCCAACACATGTTCTTCACAATATATTTGTTCTCTTTTTGTGTTGTTTCAAATTTATCTGCTAGAACATTAGGTCCTAAAGAACAGAATCTAAATATTAGAGTTTGTTGCCTTCCCCTCCTACCCTCCTTCCAGTGATGAATGTTGTCTGGTTAATCTGGTTTAGCTGGATCTCACACAAAGTTTTTGAAGCATTGCTTCCCTCTCCACCATTTTTCATAATTTTATTAGGTGTTACTGCCCATAACTTTCTGTCATCCTCTTTTGTAATGTTTTGCTAGTGAGCTTGTATTGCCCTAGTGTTGCCCTTAGCTGCCATATTGGTCTCCTTAGCTAAGGGACTAAATGTATCCTAGCTTTAGAACTTTCTGGATGCTTTTGGTCTGCTCATTTTGACTGTTTCATATGCATTATATTTCTCCAGGAAATGGTGATAATGAGTCATTGTTTTTGCTTTTATGTGTTTCTCATTTTTCAGACTTAACAGCTAGTTTGAATAGGTTAGGTAAAAGCTGTTATGATTGCATGCAGTGCAATTCTCACTTTTATGCTCATGAATTCATATTCATTTTGACCTTTGCTTTACCAGTTGATGATCTAACTGCTGAATCTTAAATGCCACCAATGTAGGTAAATAATAATTTTATAGCTGTCAACATAAAATTAATTTTATTTTTCGTTATGTTTTTTGGATTTTACTACATCCAACAGCTCCTGATTTTCAAGGCCACTATGCATGTTATATAGACGTCAGAATTTTGATTGGACTGCAAGTCTTCCAACTCTTTCATTTCCGAATCCAGAACTGTACCTCTCAACACGCTTCTTATTATCATCCATAGAGGCAGGTAGGTGGTACAGTGGATAGAATATGAAGCCTGAGGTCAAGAAGACCTGAATTTAAATCTTGGCTTCAGAGAATTATTAGCTGTGTAACCCTGAGCAAATCACTTAACTTTCTCAGTATCCTCAACTCTAAAATGAGGATGATAATAACTGAATTATTGTAAGGACCAAATAAGATAATATTTGTAAAGCTCTTAGCATAGCATTTAATAAATTCTCATTTCCTTCTTTCCTAAGCTAAAAGTTGCTAAACAAGTAATGACAAATACTAGTCACTTAATAAATGATTGTTTCCTTGCTCCTTTTGCCCACACTTGCATTGAAGTCATCAAATGTTCAGATATAAATTGACTCAGTTTGAAAGATTTTATCAGATTTTTCCTAGAATTTCTTATTTCATCTTTTGCAACAGGTGTTAGAATATGTGTTTGAAATTATTAGAGGTAGCCTGCCATCATGGCTAGAGAATTGGATTTGGATTCAGCAAGTTTTGTAATGTGAAATGTGATAAGACACTATGAGCCCATATGGAAATGGGGAAAGAGATATGATTTCAAGCTATCAAGGGAGATGATTCCTATAGCCCCATGGGAGATTTCTTATGTATAAGACCTAAGATAATGGGAGTTACAGAACAAAAGAAGCCTCTGGAAATAAATGCTATTGGTATTCTAGAAGTATGACCTAAATAGGTTAAGGAGTTTGAAGATAAAGAATTGCTTTCCTTTGGAAAGGAATATCCAGCATTTGTTAGGAAATAAGGAGATTTCAGGAAGTGTGAATAGAAGGAGGAGCACCTCAGCACTGCCAAAACTGTAATGGGAAGCAGTGACTAGTGATTCGTAGAGAAGTTCCAGAGGTAAGAGCTTCAGGAGAAGCAATGCTTCACACACAGCTAGAAGAATCGTGGAAGAGTACATTGATATGGAAAAACAATATCCAAATGCCCCTGTATGGAGCCTTAACCAGATAAAAATGGCCAAGACAACATATGTTGCTTACTATTGAACACTGTTATTTTTTATGGGCTCTGACATAGATCCTATTTTCCCTCTTAATTTGTAAGCAAATCTAGACATGATTTGAACCTTATGAGAGAGCTTGTAGGAGACTGAGTCCTAAATCCCCAGTGGGTGTCAGATACTGATGTGGAATAAACCAGATAAGTGAAAAGTCCTCCAGAATAATTGGGTGTCAGAGGGTGATATTGACACAAACATTATATTTACATCACCAGATTTCCAAACTTTTCATGAGACTTTCAGAGTTTATTTTTTTGCTTCTCTTGTTTTATTTTAGAATCAAACACCAGAACTCAAATACAGAATAGAGAAAAAAAAGAAACATAAAATTAAATATTGAAACAAATACAAAGTAAGAAAAGAAAAAAAAGTATGTCATGCACAGCAGAATATAGGAGATGATTAAAAATATATAGCAATCAATTTTCATTTCAAGAAAGGCTGTATGATAAATACTATACATTGTGTTGAAAGCTGTCCATCTCTTCTTTGCTTCTTTTGTTCTCTGCTGTGCTCTTTTTATCTTGTTGCCTCCTGCCTAAGGCTACAATTAGGTGCAGAAATATTTTTATATAGATATATACATATACATACACATTTACATCTTTACACGTACATACGTACATACATACACACATACATAGATATATACTTTCCCAAACAAATTCTATAACTGATCTTTGTTTTTATGTTGTATGTATCTCTTATTTCCTATCCTTCCTGAATCCTCTAGTTTACTTCTGCCCACTACCTTGCCCTCCTATTACTTGGCCTACCCATGCCCCGCCCAAGGATATTCCCCTATCATCCCATTCCCATAAATCTAAACACCCTTCTATAGCCCCTCTTAACCTATTCCCTCACCCTTCTCTGTAAAGATCCCTCCCTTATTCTCTCCTCCCTCCCTATCCCCCTTACTATTTTATTTCTTCTGAATTTAGAAGACTTTGATATGCTTCTAGATTATATGTATTGTTCCCTCTTGAACCCATTCCTGATGAAAGTGGGTTACCAAAACTGCCAGTCCTCTTCCCCCCATTTAATTCCTCTGTGTCAATTTTTCCTCTTATACCTCATTTGTATAATTCCTCTTTTTAACTGTTCCTAGATAGTTTTACTTTTTAAAGTCATGTCATACTCAGGTCTACCCCAATCTTTCTTACAAACTACCCCATTGCTAATAACAATCTTAGACATACATTTTACATTTTGTATGACTAAAAGGTAAATGGTATGTCCTTATTGAATCCCTTATAATCAGCCTTTGGTATGTACCTTATGTGTCTCTTAGCTCATGTATGTCAAATCTTCCATTTAATTCTGGTTTTTTTGTTTTGTTTTTTTTCGGTAGAACTGTCATTTTTTATTTTTATTTTATTGGCTTGGTCTATGCATGAGAAATTAATATTTTTCCAAATGTTCAGATCTGTCTTTATTTGTGTGATAAGTGTTTTGTAACTATATTCAAATAGTTCCTC
Source organism: Trichosurus vulpecula (assembly GCF_011100635.1). Classification (NCBI taxonomy): domain Eukaryota; kingdom Metazoa; phylum Chordata; class Mammalia; order Diprotodontia; family Phalangeridae; genus Trichosurus; species Trichosurus vulpecula. Next base: position 123,885,599 of record NC_050577.1, on the reverse strand, counting down.
TGTGTATCTTGGCAGGTAGCCTCCCAAGTATTTAAACTATCTGCAGTTATTCTTTTTTTTTCATTTTCTTTTTTTATTTAATATTTATAGTTTTCAGCATTGATTTCCACAAGATTTTGAATTACAAATTTTCTCCCCATTTCTACCCTCCCCCCCACTCCAAGATGGCATATATTCTGATTACCCCATTCTCCAGTCAGCCCTCACTTCTGTCACCCCACTCCCCCCATCCCCTTTTCCTTTATTTTCTTGTAGGGCAAGACATATTTCTATGCCTCATTGCCTGTATATTTTATTTCCCAGTTGCATGTAAAAACAACTTTTTTTTGAACATCTGCTTTTAAAACTTTGAGTTCCAAATTCTCTCCCCTCTTCCCTCCCCACCCATCCTCCCTAAGGAGGCAAGCAATTCAACATAGGCCACATGTGTATCATTATGCAAAACCCTTCCACAATACTCATGTTGTGAAAGACTAACTATATTTTGCCCCCTCCTGTCCTGTCCCCTTTATTCAAATTTCTCTCTTGACCCTGTCCCTTTTTGAAAGTGTTTGCTTTTGATTACTTCCTCCCCTATCTGCCCTCCCTTCTATAATCTCCCCTTTTTTATTTCCTTCCTCCTTCTTTCCTGTGGGGTAAGGTACCACTTTGAGTGTGTATGTTATTCCCTCCTCATATATTCCCTTTAGCTACCTTACTACTAAGGTCTTATGAATTATACAAATCATCTTTACATGTAGCAATGTAAACAAAACAGTTCAACTTTAGTAAGTCCCTTATGATTTCTCTTTCTTGTTTACCTTTTCATACTTCTCTTGATTCTCGTGTTTGAAAGTCAAATTTTCTATTCAGCTCTGGTCTTTTCACTGAGAAAGTGTGAAAGTCCTCTATTTTATTGAAAATCCACATTTTGCCTTGGAGCATGATACTCAGTTTTACTGGGTAGGTGATTCTTGGTTTTAATCCTAGCTCCATTGACCTCCGGAATATCGTATTCCAAGCCCTTCAATCCCTTAAAGTAGAAGCTGCTAGATCTTGTGTTATCCTGATTGTGTTTCCACATTACTCAAATTATTTCTTTCTGGCTGCTTGCAGTATTTTCTCCTTGATCTGGGAGCTCTGGAATTTGGCAACGATATTCCTAGGAGTTTTCTTTTTGGGATCTTCTTCAGGAGGATGGTGGATTCTTTCAATTTCTATTTTGCTGTGTGGCTCTAGAATATCAGGGCAGTTCTCCTTGATAATTTCTTGAAAAATGATATCTAGGCTCTTTTTTTGATCGTGGCTTTCAGGTAGTCCAATAATTTTTAAATCATCTCTCTTGGGTCTATTTTCCAGGTCAGTGGTTTTTCCAATGAGATATTTCACATTGTCTTCCATTTTTTCATTCTTTTGGTTCTGTTTGATAATACCTTGATTTTTCCTAAAGTCACTAGTCACTTCCACTTGCTCCAATCTAATTTTTAAGGTAGTATTTTCTTCAGTGGTCTTTTGGACCTCCTTTTCCATTTGGCTAATTCTGCCTTTCAAGGCATTCTTCTCCTCATTGACTTTTTGGAGCTCTTTTGCCATTTGAGTTAGTCTATTTTTCAAGGTGTTATTTTCTTCAGTATTTTTGGGGGGGTTTCCTTTAGCAAGTCATTGACTTGTTTTTCATGGTTTTCTTGCACCACCCTCATTTCTCTTCCCAATTTTTCCTCTACTTCTCTAACTTGCTTTTCCAAATCCTTTTTGAGCTCTTCCATGGCCTGAGACCAGTTCATGTTTTTCTTGGAGGCTTTTGATGTAGGTTATTTTGACTTTGTTGACTTCTTCTGGCTGTATGTTTTGGTCTTCTTTGTCACCAAAGAAAGATTCCAAAGTCTGAGCCTGAATCTGAGACTGTTTTTGCTTCCTGTTCATGTTCCCAGCCAACTACTTGACCCTTGAGCTTTTCATCAGGGTATGACTGCTTGTAGAGTAGGGAGTACTTTGTCCCAAACTTGAGGGGCTGTGCTGCTGTTTTCCGAGCTATTTCTACACAGCAAGCTCTGCCACACCAGTGCTCCTTCTCCCGCAAAAACCACCAACCTCGACCACCACTTAGATCCAAGCAGACTCTGCACTTCAGCTTTGAGCCGCTGCTTAATTTCTCCCACCAGGTAGGCCTGGGTCCGGAAGCAACTGCAGCTGTAGTTCTGTCCTCAGAGCTACACCACCTCCGTTGCCCCTGGGGTGGTGCCCGAACTGCGAACTCCTTTCACTCTGTCCCAGTAGTTTTTTCCCACTAACCTGCTCTGTTGTCTTTGGTGTTTGTGGGTTAGAAGTCTGGTAACTGCCACAGCTCACTGATTCAGGGCACTAGCACCTGTTCCACCCAGCTTCTGGTCTGGTTGGTCCCAGCGTGGCCCACTCTGGGCTCTGCTCCGCTCTGCTCCCGTGTCCGTGCAATAGACCTTACCCCACGAATATCCAGGCTGTCATTCTTTTGAATGAAGTTATTAATTGTTTCTATGATTTGTTCTTTGACCCACTCATTCTTTAGAATTAGATTATTTAGTTTCCAATTAATTTTTAGCTTATTTTTCCCTGGTTCTTTATTACAAATAATTTTTATTGCACCATGATCAGAAAAGGATTCTTTGACCAACTTCTGCCTTTCTGCACTGGATTGTGAGTTTTTTATGCCCTATGACATGGTCAATTTTGGGGTATGTGCCATGTACCACTGAGAAAAAAAATATATTCGTTTTTATCCCCATTCAGTTTTCTCCAGAGGTCTATCATATCTGCCTTTTCTAAAATTCTATTCAACCCCTTAACTTCTTTCTTGTTTATTTTGAGCTTAGATTTATCAAGTTCAGAGAGGGGGAGGTTGTGGTCTCCCGTTATTATGGTTTTGCTCTCCGTTTCTTTCTGTAACTCCCTTAACCTCTCCTCTATGAATTTTCATGCCATACCACTTGGGGCATATATGTTAAACAATGATATTGCTTCATTGTTTATGGTGCCTTTTAGCAGGATGTAGTGTCCTTCCTTATCTCTTTTAATTAGATCTATCTTTGCTTTTGCTTTGTCTGAGACTAGGATTGCTACCCCTACTTTTTTTACTTTAGCTGAAGCACAATATATTCTACTCCGGCCTTTTACCTTTACCCTGTGTGTATCCCCCTGTTTCAAATGTGTTTCTTGTAAACAGCATATTGTAGGATTATGGTTTTTAAACCATTCTGCTACACATTTTGTTTTATGGGAGAATTCATCCCATTCACATTCACAGTTATGATTACTATCTGTGTCTTTTTCTCCATCCTATTTCCCCCATTTATGCTTTTATTTCTCCCTTTCCCCTTCCACTCCGCAACAAAATTTTGCTTTTGACCACCACCTTCCTCAGTTTACCCTCCCTCTTGATTTCCCTCCCTCATTTCCCATTTTCCACTTGCTACTTCTTCCCTCCCTTCTGACCACCCCCTCCCTTTCCCCCCCTTTCCCCTTCTACTGCCTGTAGGACAAGTTAGATTTCTATACTTATCAGGGTATGTTATTCCCTTCTTGAGCCAAATCTGATGAGAGTAAAGCTCAGATACTGCTCTTCTCCCTTCCTTCTGTCTCTCTACTATAATATGTTTTTGTGCCTCTTCATTGTGATACAATTTACCATTTTCTGTTACCTCCTTACCTCTTCTCCCAGAACCATCCCTTTATATGTCTATAATTATATTTTTTATCATTATGTGGGTTATTTTATACTGACATCCACAATCTATGAATATCCCTTTTAATTGTCATAAGTATACTATTCTCAAGATTGACATGTATATATTATAAATATATATATCAAACATATATAAAATAAAATAATCTTATATAAGGATGTAATTAATTAGCCCTACTGATTAACTAAAGTTTGTTTTTCCCATTTACCTTTTTATGTCTCTCTTGTGTTTTGTATTTGATGATCAAATTTTCCATTGAGCACTGGCCTTTTCATCAGGAAAGTCTGGAATTCCCTTATTTCATTCAGTGTCTATCTCCTTGCCTGGAAAATTATGCTCAATTTTGCTGGGTAGCTGATCCTTGGTTTCAGTCCAAGCTCCTTTGCCTTTCAGAATATCATATTCCAATTTCTCCTGTCATTTAATGTAGAAGCTGAAAGATCCTGGGTGATCCTGAGTATATTTCTGTGGTATTTGAATTGTTTCTTTCTAGTTGCTTGCAATATTTTCTTTTTGACCTGGTAATTCTGGAATTTGGCTATAATATTTCTTGGAGTTTTCAATTTGGGATATTTTTCTGGGGGTGAACAATGGATTGTTTTGATGACAGTTTTACCCTCTGGTTCTAGGACCTCCAGGCAATTTTCTTTAAGGATTTCATGGAAGATACTGTCCAGGCTCTTTTTTTCACCATAGCTTTCAGGTAGACCAATAATTCTTACATTGTCTCTCCTGGATCTCTTTTCCAGGTCAGTTGTTTTTCCAATCAGATATTTCACGTTTTCTTCTATTTTTTTCATTTTTTAGATTTTGTTTGACTGATTCTTGATGTCTCGTAGAGTCATTGGCTTCTACTTGCCCAATTCTAATTTTTAATGTTTTGTTTTCTTCATTTGTTTTCTCTATCTCCTTTTCCATTTGGTTGATTTTACTTTTCAATGAGACATTTTTCTGTTTATATTCTGATTTTCCTTAACCAATTCCCCGATTTTACCTTTTAAAGATCTGTTTTCCTCAATGAATTTTTTTTTCCATTTTTTTCTTTTACCTCCCTAATTTGGTTTTTAAAGTCCTCCTTGAGTTCTTCCAGGAATGCTTTTTTGGTCTGAAGACCAGTTCACTTTCCCTTTTGAGGTTTCAGATGTGGGTGTAGTGTCCATGCTGTCCTCTTCTGAATTGGTAATTTGGTCTTTCCTGTCTCCATAAGGATATGAGTCAATTGTCTTTGAAAGCTTCTTACAATTCTTTTTCATGGTGTTTTTTTTTTCCCCTCCTGGTTTCTGAAATGGATCTCTGTTTGTAAGGCTCAGGGTGCTCTGTCCCAAGTTTGTTTTGTTGGGATCTAGCTTTATGTGCTATGGCCTCTGGTTTTGTGAGGTGTGGGGGAGGGGTAGTCTGCCTGCTGGAAGTCTTCTCTTCCTCAGGACTGCTCTACAGCAGGGGTCGTCATAGCTCCTGTCTGTGTTGGTGTCTGCCACTTTCCCTGGCTGTGCAAAGCCAAGTCTGGGGTCCTGGAGTTGACATTAGTTAGCTCCATCCTCTGCAGCTCAGTTACCCTTGTTGTTCTGCTAAGGTGAGGGCTGCTGGGACACCTCTCTTCCTGCACTAGTCTCCTCCCACCACCACATGAAGGGCCCTCTCCCCCACTTCTCTCACTACTGAAGCCCCCTTCTGGCTCCTCTGTTTCTCCTGAGGTTTTATTCTCTGCATTTATTTAAGGGAGGGATATGAGCCATTTTACCTGCACATCCTGGCTACTGGGAGTCCAAGAAGGTGAGTTTCAAACCTTTAGACTGTAGATTGGAGGCCTCTAGGCTAGCTGCTCCTGCGCCCGGAGACTCTGTGCTCCAAGAGACTCCTGTCCTGGGCTGAGAGCCCTGGGGCTAGATCACTGCCTTAGCTGTTACTTCCGCCCTGGGCCTGTTCCTGCTCTGGCGTTTAACTCACCCAGCAACCTCCCAGACCGGCGTGCTGGCTGGATTCCTCTTCTGTTCCCGGTTGGTTTGGTCTGCTGCCCGTCCACATGCCCAACGCTCCTACCCCTCTCAATCTACTAGTGGCTTCTAACTCTCAAATCTGCTCAGATTCACTTTTTCAGACGTATCTGACAGAATTTGTGAGAGAGCTCCGGTAGTTCCTTCCTATCACAATGCCATCTTGGCTCCACCCCCTGTTTTTTTTTTTTAAAACAAAGTCCTGGAATTCTGAGAATTGATCAAATGTCCATTTTTTTAGTCAGGATTATGCTTAACTTTGCTGAGTATGATATTTTCAAATGGAACCCCACTTCTTTTGCTCTCTGATATGTAGTGTTCCAAGACCTGTGGTCCTTTAGTGTCTCTAGTGCTAGGACTTGTGTGATTATAATTGTGGCACTGTCATATTTAAATTGTTTTTTTTTCTTTTTGCTCTTAATATTTCACCATTGAGCTGGGGGCTTCAGAATTTGACTATAATATTCCTATGAATTTTCCTCTTAGGATCTCTTCCAAGTAGTGATCAATGGATTTTTTTCTATTTCTACTTTCCCCCCTGTTTTAATGCTTCAGGAAAATTTTCTCTAATTATTTCTTGTATTATTGTATCAAGATTCTGTTTTCGATCATAGCTTTCAGATAGTCCAATTATTCTTATGTTTTCTCTTCTTGATCTGTACTCCTGATCAGTTGTTTTTCTTATAAGATGTTCTACTTCTTCTATTTTTTCATTCTTTATATTTTCTTTTATTATTTCTTGATCTCTTATAACTTTACTGGCTTCCCCTTGCCCAATTCTAACTTTCAAGCTGTCATTTTCTTCCTTCTTTTTTTAATTGGTTGACTTTTTGGTAATCTTCTTGTTTTCCTTGCGTTGTTCTTATTTTATTTTTAAAATTTTTCCTCAATCTCTCTCATTTGATTTTTAAAGTCTTTTAAAAGTTCTTCTATAAATTCTGTCTTTTTTTGGCAGGTGACCATTTGATGTTACTCTTTGGGGTAGAAGAGGTTTTCTTTGCTTCACTATCATCCTCTGAATTTGACCCTCCAGTCTTCTCTATTCCCATAATAATTTTCTATGGCTGGATTCTTTCTCCTTTGCCTGTGCATTTTTTTTGTAGTAATAGCTCAATTTTAGTAATCACATCTAGTCCTGGGGTAGGGGGATGATGCCTCTGGCCTTAGATCTTTAGTTCTCCCATCTACCCTGGGACCAAAGCTAAACCTCTGACCTCCTGTAAGTGCCCAGAGGTGTCCTGCCCCTGCACTCGTTGAGAGGCTGTGTGCTGGTTCCTTCTCACTCCTGCCACTCCACAGCACAGCTGGGTCTGATTCATCCTGAGGTGCTATTTTATCTCTTTTGTGGGGGAATATCTTGAGAGCTTGGAATTTTCCGACCTACCTAGTCATCTTCCCAGAATCTTCTCCATAGTTTCAATTCTACATCATTGAAGCGAAGTGAAACTGAGGTAAAAGAAAATATGTTAATACAACTAACATTCTAAATGATATGTCAGCTCTGTACTTGATATGTTCACCTTCTCAGTACTTGGTATGACTGCAGAATATTCCATCATTATGGGACAAATGACTAAAGAACCATGACTGATATATTTATGGAGAAAAATGAGCATATTTGAGTATCATACTTTAGTTCTGCTTTCTCTTCTACATACTAATTGCTCAAAATAATTGCCCTTTCCATAATTAACACTGTAGACATATGATAGTAAATGCAGACACAGGCTGGCATTTCAATACAGATCACTAGGTCTGTGGTAAGATTTTTAATGTGCCAAGCATTATTAAAACAAACAGTTAGCCTTGAGAATAGATGACTAAACAAAAGGAATATACAATGATTTTCTGATTCACCTTTCCTTACTAAAGACATCAGCCACATTCAGTCTTAATTTGTGATATTGGCACATACATACACATATTTATATGTATGTATGTATACACATATATGTATGTATGTATTTACCTGTCATCTAATTTATTGATGTGGATAAGGATATAGTCACCCCTTTGCTAAGTCCTATTGTATTGTGGCAATGATCCTGGGTTCTCAAAGGTAACAAATGCCAAGTGAACTTAAGCTATCGTAGTTCCTATCACGTCCATTTTGAATATATTCCTAGTAACAGATGTTTTTTTCTTTTTCATCTGACAGTCAACCTAGCTAAGTTCAGAGAGGCAGAAAATAATTGACAACCAGATGATGATAGTTTTTTTTTTTTGTTGGTCAGAGCCAATCATGAAACTGCCAACTAAGGTCGGAAGGGGCTGTGATCTCTATTACTGAAAGAAGCATCCACACATATGAAATTATGTCTCTTTTAAAGTATTGAGCTATTGGAGTAGATGTTATCATTCCTGCTGTGTTCACACACATCAAATGCAATGAGTGTTTATATCTCTACAAATGTACTTAGGTTTTGCCCCTTTGAGGAGTGGATAGAGTATTAGGCCTGAGGTCAGGAGGACCTAAGTTCAAATCTAGTCTCATATACTTACCAGCTGTGTGACCCTGGGCAAGTCATTTTATCCAGTTTGCCTCACTTTCCTTATCTGGAAAATGAGCTAGAGATGAAAAGGGCAAACCACTCCAGAATCTTGGCCAGATGGGGTCATGAAGAATTGGACATGACTGAAAAACAACTGAATAACAACTTGCCCATTCGTCAATTTTGCCAGTCGTCTAATGTTTTATTCACATCGTTCTTCCAAACGGCAAACACAACTAGAGCACTGAGAGCATCCATGTGCTACATTGATAGAATAGTGCTCGACCTAGAGTCACAGTGGAGGGACAGATCTGTGATTTTAACTTGGTATAGAACTACCATTGATGCAGAGAGGAATCTACTCTGTAACTGCTGGACTGAGAGAGTTGCTTGGGGCATTGAGAGGTTAAGTGAATGGCCTGGGGTAACAGATAGTACATATGTCAGAGATGGAACCTGAACCTAGGTCTTCCTGACTCCAGAGTTGACTCTTTATCATGCCATGCTGCCTCTTTCCTAAACACGTTGTGAAGTTCAAATGAGATAATGTATGTGAAGCGCTTTGCAAACTTTAAAGAATTCTACTAATGGAAATGGTGATCATTGTTATATTCTACCCTCCTTTTTGATTTTATGCTGATTTGTTCTGTGATTTGGGACAGCTAGGTAGCACAGTGAATAGAGTGCCAGGTCCAGAGGTAGGAATGCTCATCTTTCTGAGTTCAAAGCCACTTAACCCTGTTTGCCTCAGTTTTCTCATCTCTAAAATGAGCTGAAGAAGGAAATGGCAATCCACTCCAGTATCTTTGCCAAGGAAACTCCAAATGGCATCAGGAAGAGTTGGACACAACTGAAAAACAACTGTTCCGTGATTTGGAGCAATTCCTGCCTCTCGCAATGTTGCATTCTGGTGCCAGTCTCTAAGGATGGAGTATAGAGAAGTTCAGCCTTTACAATTCATACACTTAAAGGTTGTCTATGAACCACAGCTTCATTATATCTTACTTTTTCAATTCTAGTGTGAATATTGAATGTGAGCTCTAAAGTTTCATGAGCCCCAACAACTGCAAGCACAAACACCACTTAAAATCCTCCACTCACTACCATCAAGACAATAAGATCATGGGGTAAAGAGCCAAACCTTCAATTCATGGTGGAAAAAGTAACAACTGGACTCCCTATTTATACCCAACCTTTCACTTTTCCTATATTGTCTGCTCACACCTATGAGCGGGGTAGTAGCATTAGTGATACAACCAGCTCTGTGTTCCCCATTTGGCTCCCATAAATATAATGGTAAAGGTGACTGCGCAACAACTTTTGCTCCTTCATGCTACCCCAGGATTTAACAAACTGCCCCAGTTGCTTCCTGTGTCTTCTACTTCTAATCTCCCCACTAATTCATTCTCTCTATTATACTGACATTGAGGATGTACACATTTCTCTATTTTTAAAATCAGCTTTCAGAAGTGATTTTTCAGGTCTTTTTTCTTTTTCCATTTTTCAGAGAGATCCAGAAAGAGAGTTGAGCTAAGAGCAGACTTGGTCTTTGAGGAAGCTAGGGAAGTCTGTATATGTATATAGCCTCCCCACCCTGGGAGCTGCTAATGTCAGCCTTGGAAAAGAGGTACATCGTAGTTACATGTGCTTTCTCTCACCTAGGGTGAGAGGAAAGTTATTGGACCCCAAGTTCTTGGCCCCAGCTCTGAGGAAGCAATGTTATGGCTTCCTAGTCTGAGAGATGGCATGAAAGGAGAAGGTACGTATATGGTAAAGTGGTAAAAAATACCCAAATAGAGAAATGGAGATTTTTTGGATACTGCTAGACTTGAGATGCCTCTATAGCAATTCAAGTTCACAAGTTCCTTCTAGAAGGAGAAGAGAGAATTCCTGAGTAAGACCACTCTGTTGAGAGAAGAGGACGGGCCCATATCCTCTGGAGCTGGAAGAACAGGAAGGAACTAAGCCATGACATGGGAAAGTAAAGGATCTGGACATTTCCTCTCTGCTATTACTGTGAGTTATTTGGACAACACAGGGGGTTACTTCTTTAGAAACCCCCAGTTTTTTGGTAGGAGGTATCTAAGCCTTTAGGGTACAGCCCTAAAGTTAGATCCCCACATACTTCCCTAGGGATGAAAATGGAGTTCAAAGGAATATTGGAGGGTACTTATCGACCTCCCTTCAAAGGGAGGTCAAACCATGGAATGACACTATGAATCTGGGGTATTGTGTTGTGCCTTGGGAAAAGGTAGGAGTCACTGAGGAGTAAAAAGAATTGTGCTGATAGTCTATGGACCACTGTGATTCCTTTATGTTTTTTTTTTTTTCCTGCATTTTCTGTGGAATAAAATAAAATAAGTTAAAAAATAAAAATATTAAAAAAATAAAATAAAACAATAATTGTCTCACATTGGAAAAAAAAACCAAGGTTAGCAGCATAGCATTTTGGCCAAATTTCCTTGACTCTGCAAGTTCTGTATTCTGTTGTGGTCTCAAGGAACATTTTGACTTGATTGTAAAGATTCTGAATGTTATTGGGTCTTTGACTAATTTATCTATGCTCCCTTACAATGAAACCAAAGAAACTTTAAAGAAATGAACCTATTCACATTGTGAAATAAATTTAAATTTAATTTACATTATGCTTATAGTCTTTAAAATGTTGAGGATGGTTTATGGTCGTTTAACAATTTTGTTGTTGTTCAATTGTATCTGACTCTGTGACCCCATTTGGGGTTTTCTTGGCACAGATACTGGAGTGGTTTGCCATTTTCTTCTCCAGCTCATTTTCCAGATGAGGCAACTCAAACAGGGTTAAACGACTGATGTCCCTAGTGTCATACAGATGGTAAGTGTCTGAGGAAAATTTTGAATTCAGAACGTTAAATCTTTCCCACTCCAGGGCTGGTACTCTCTCCACTGCACCACCTAGTTTCCACCCAGCTACACTGAATACAGGAAGAAAACTACTTAATAGACTAGGATATTTGAACCTATAGGGATAAACTATTTACCTTTATAACTGTTTTTAACATCTTTAACTTGAAGTATTGAGTCATATCTGGAAGAAGATTAGGGATTTATTCCAATCATTTTCTTTTACATTGGAAGAAATTGAATTTCAGAGAGGTTTTGGCTTACTGAAAGTCATGTAGCTATATATAGAAGGCCTGAACCAGAACATAGGTCTATGGACTCTAGAGTTGCAACTTAAGTGTATATGACCCCATTAGAGGATGCTCAGGTCTCAGTCGTAGGTTCTCCTCTTCAGGTTTCATCCATGCCCTCATATTTTAGGTAACCCTCAACCATTTCTGGTAGTTTGTTTGTAATTTCTACCTGTATCCTTACAATATTACCAATCTAGGACTGTTTCTACTCTACACTGTATTTCCAGGCAGCACTTAGTGCAAAAACCATGAGTACACAGCTGCTAACATTATAAGAATTAGATTTTCTAGCACATTTTGGAACAACTTATATGCATCACATTTAGGAAGTCTACAAATCTACACATACCAGTTAAAACCTTGTATTGTCAATCAAAAGTTACCATTAGCCTTTCTAAGTCTCTTTAAAAAATTTCAAAGAATACAGATACTTTTTCAAACAACATAGATGGTACTAATTTCAATCTTTTTTCAGCTGGTTCTTTTTGATAACTATAATATTTCATCACTTAACTGAGAAATAGGAAACCTTCAGACTTGGCTTTATTATGTGCTAATAAAATGAAGAGAAACAGACCTTTAAAAAGTAATTGCCAAAATGGACTGCCAGGAAACATTAACATCAGAGCTAGCACTGCCATGACAAGGTTATGCCACTTAGGTATTCATTAAACATTTATTAACTTCATGGCAGGTAAAGGTGTTATGGTTTACATATTTTCAAATTTGTGCAGATCCACCAAATCTAATTTAAAAAGTGTTTGTGCAATTATGACCTCTTTAATTATGATCCCCAAAATAGAAACCTGTGAAAGTATTAGTTAATGCAGTGCTAATATATTATGCTTTCTTATTTTTTTAAATAATGTACAACATTCAGGTTGTTTTTATTTTTGGAACTCTTAATTGAAAATTTTTATGACAACCCCATACAAGTAATATTTTACATGTGAGGCTCAGGTAGCATTAATGACTTCTAGTTTTGTTATGTCTCCAATAGTTATCCCTGTTCACCATACCCTTGGATTGATGGTTGCATCTATATACATCACAACCTCGAATACAGATTTGATTTGTCTGATTAATTTGAGACTGTCAAACTAGCAATCTGGTTTTTTTTAAATCCACCCTGGGGTTATAAATTATTTGAGTTATTTTTATTACTTTAATTAAGGGAGGCTATACTGGGTAAAATAAAGACAGTATAACAAGGAACATGGCAGTAACAAACATGGGGTTACTGGGGCTTGGTGCTAGGCTCTGAGGATTTCAAGGGCTTTGTGGATGTTGGAGGAATAGTCGTATTTACACTGTTCATCTGCTGATGTCTTTCTACTAGATGTGGGAAAATTATATCCATGCATCTCTTCTTTTAGATACCTGTCCCTTTCACTCTTGGGGCCTCATAATGTGGTCAGGAATGGGATGTGGGATTTGGGAACCTCAGGAGGTTTTCCACATTTAATCTTTACTAATGGGATGAACTGAGTATTTAGGCAAAAGGGAGGAATGGGAAAAGGGGCTGCATGCTATAGCAGAGCTATAGTCATCTGTGACTTTGCCTAGTCCAATCCTGTACCTCCCCAGCAGTGGAAGCAAAGCCCCATCTGAGTAGGAGGCCAGGACCAGAGAAATCCCTGGGGCAGCAGCACCCCCCCCCCAAATCTGGGGGAATAGCTATACTAATTTTGATCAGTAAATATTAGAAGCCAGACGGCAAAATGTGGACTATAGGTAATATTTTCTTTTTTTTTAATTAAAATTCTCAATTCCCTAAAATTCTCAATTCCCTGTTGCTTTCCACAATTCTCCCTTCCCCCACCTGTCCTCCCATTTTTTGTTAATCACCATAGCTGAGCTAAGTTTGACAGTCATTTTTGTCAAAATTAAAGGGTTCCTATATTTTTATAGTTGATGTATATCTTAATTAAAGTTACATTTTACAATTCTTTAGCTTTTTATCATAAGTTACAGTCTCTTTATAGCCCAGAGTGCAAATTTGGTATTTCTTAGCTAATTTGATCGAGGCAGTCATGTCACTTTGACTCATGAAGGCTTTAAGGGGAATTTTTAGACCTAGTTATTCACCTGGATTGGCTGTAGGTCTAACTCTCCAGGCACATTATTTTCATGGGGTTGCTAATACACCTGGAAACTCCAGTCAGTAATCAATCAATCAACCACTTGGTAAAAGAAATTTTTTCATCAAGTACCCACTATGTGCCTGGCAATTTGCTACATGCTGAGAACACAAAGACAGAAACAAAACAGTCCCTGTCCTTTAAAGAGCCTAAATTCTCTATCCAGGAGCCTCTGTTTTACTAGTCTCTTCATTTGGTTGCAGTGAAGAGGCCTGATCTACTACTTTACCAGTAATGGAGTTAGATCTACACAGGAAGACTTCAAGAACAAGGAGGTAGAGACTAGGGGAGAAAAAACAATAACGATACCTCCCATTTGGGCGATGCTTTGCAGTTCTACAAAATGACTTACTATATGTTAAAATGGGCTGGAGAAGGAAATGGAAAACCACTCTAGTATCTTTGCCAAGAACATTCCAAATGGGGGTCATAAAGAGTAGGACATGACTGAAACAAATGAACAACAACAAAAATACCATTAATTGCTAACATTTAGGTGATGCTTTAAGGTTTGCAAAACATTTTACAAACAATATCTCATTTGATCCTCCACATAGCCCCTATAAGGTAGTTGTCACTATTCCCATTTGACAGAAGAGAAGACTGAGGGCTGACAGATTAAGTGACTTGCCCAGGGTTACACAGTAAGAATCTGAGGCAACATGTGGACTGAGGGCCTTCCTAATTCCAGCACTCTGTCCACTGTGCCACTTTGATCCTTGTCCCATGAAGTTACTAGGGCAGACGTTTTCCATTCAACAGGGGGGAAACTGAGGCTCATGGACATGAAGTAGCCCCCTCCCCCAAGGGCATATATTTAGTGAATCGTAGGTCTGTGATTTAAAGCAAGGTCTTTTGTTTGTGGGTCCGATGCTACACTGTGCTGTTTCTCAGAGAAAGAATAGTTCAGTCTAGCAAAGTATAAATCCCTATTTGTACATCCTGCCCTTCCCTGTATAAAGTCAAGTGCCCGATTATTACTTTTATTTCATCTGCAGCCCAGGTCAATTTAGATTGTCCTTCCAAAATTATTTGTTTTGGCCCATCACACTATACTTCCGGTTAATATTGTCATTGGCCTAGGGATTGAGGTCATGTGTCATTGTAAATATAGCAAATAGAGGAGAAATTGATGTATCTAGTTCAAAATGAGAGACTATCACAGATGTTGAGTGTCAGGTCACTTAACTGAAAGATAGATGATGCCTATTTGCAGGATACCAGATGAAGTTCACCTGAAGGTGTTGCTCCAGGAAGAAAAAAAGGCCAAATTTGAAATCATTTCCAGGACTACGTTGAGAAGCCAGTTTGAGATCCAGCATCACACAGAGATGAGATAGCATGTGTAATATATATTGCCTTACTCGTGATATTTCAAGACAGAAAAATGTTTCCAGACAACTGTTTAAAAATCTCTCTTTCAGCGATCACCTAAATCCCTTTCAGGTAAAGTTATTTCCTTTGAGAATGATATTCATTTGGTTAATTGCAGCTTAAGCAAGAAATCAGCTCCTGATATAATCTTGGCAAACTGATAAATCCTTGCTGCAATGAGACCCTTTGAGCAATATGTGGTGATTAGTGCCAAGGAAAGAGGACTTGGGTTGATTGTTGCTGTGCTATTTAAATGGGCCTGCTCTGTGACCTATACAGGCTTCATCTATGAGTTTGGCTTACTTGGTAGGAAACAGAAAACTGCCTTCATTTTTAAGATGCCAAGCCCCTCACACTCCCTAGAAAATCACTTCCTTCAACATTCCTAGAATAGATGAAGAAACAAATGCTAATAAATATGAAATGTCAAATTTGAATCTAAGTCTTGAAGACTCCAAATCCAGCACTCTATCCATCACTATACTTCAATTTGGACAAGAAATATTCAAGGTTTTGGAGCGTTGGAGACCTTAAGGTAAAGGAATATGGCTAGTTTTGACTTCCTCAGAACATGGTGGCATATAAACCTAAGAAGGAGCCACAGGTGTTGACAATCCTTTCTTCCATCACTCTCTGATATCTGGACCCATAGCTCCTCCTTCCACACCATCCAGTTTGGTGCCCTCTAAATTTAGCCATTATTGGTGCAAAGCCTTGCTTGTCCTACCCTGGTTACATCTATGGGTACTATACATACTTAAAACATAGACACACACACCTCTGCATTTATAGAACACTTACAGGAGACCTGTCTGGAAATGCCTCCCTGCCTGCTTTCCTGGAGATCTCATCCCTTGGAAAGAATTTTTTTAATAGGTCATTTTTCCTTCATTCTTTTTATCTTCCCTTTGGTGTTTGTCCTCTCTCCAAATCTTACATTCCTTAAATTCTCTTTCTACTTTCTAAGGATACTCAGTCCTTAAACTTCCTGCCATAGAGTGTTATTTTACTTAAATGAGATATTATACTAGATTATAGATATCTAACCGAAAGGGACAGAAGAGTTTACTTAGTCCAAATCCCTCATTTTCACGAGGGAATAGAAGACCAGATTAAGTAACTTTTCCATGGTCACTTGGGTAGTAAGTGGCAGCAGCAGGGTTTGAACTCTTGTCTTCTGATTCCAAAGCCTGTGCTCTTCAACCTGTACCATATTTCCCTTTTCCCTCTTCACTGTGTTTACTATTTATGGACTATAAAAAGCATTTGATCCAATACAGTAAAATTTTGCCTTAAAGCTCTCCCACAAAATGTCTTCCATGAACATGTCAAAATTATATTTTTCCTTGAGAGATCTGACTTAAATGTGACTCAGTGAGGATTACCCATAAGTTCAGACAAATTTCCTCTTTCCTTGGTCTCATAGAGTTTATCCCCCAACTGCCCCAGTAATCCTTCAGTACCCTCAATTTCTTTCAGCAGTTGAGTGGGCACAAACGCACAGTCATTTTGAGATCCTTTCTATGATGGTACATTGCATGTTGTTTACGTTTGAAGTTTAGTTTTTTTTTAGGTTGCCCAATAGTCCTTGTGAGTCATAAAATAACATTTCCCCCTTTCTTTTCTTTGGTCTTTAAGATTATTTTAATTATATTATTTAAAAATACTGACAACCACTGAGTGAGATGATGTAATCTGTAACCTTGGCTGTTGGGGAGACTGAGGCTGGTGTATTCTTCTAAGCTGTATGAGGCTAAGCCAATTGCGTTTCCTCAATAACTCCAACATCAATATCAATATTGAAATCGATCAATAGTGTATTATATCAATATCGATCAATATCAATATTGTGAACCTCCCCTTTTCTCCCCAGTGAGAGGCCCCCAGATTGCCTAGAGAGGGGCAAGCTCATGCAGGTCAATGCTCCTATGCAAGTGCTTAATCAATGCTAGTTGACTAACTGGTGGGATTGGACCATGAGAAGCCATAGCTACTAACATAGGGAGACTCAGTCTTAAAAAAAAAGTAAATTCACAACCATCTGCTGATTTTTTCTCATTTATTTAATTTTTTTGGGGGGGAGGGAGGGAATAAGGAGCACATTTAGATTTCTACGTATTTGTGCCACACCTGTTGTGAAAGTCTCATTTTAATTCTTTTCCCAGTTTCCTTACAACTAAACTCAGGAGGGAATAAACGTGATAACCATTCCCCTGTTTATCCTATGACTTCTTTATTTCCTTACTGGGGGGAGTTGAGGTAGAAGTGGAAGCATGTATGTGTTTTGGTTCATGTTCATCCCTTTCACGAGCTGTCCTTCCTCTTATTTTTTTAATTTTTTTTTCTTTTTAAAAAATATTATTTATTTATTTTTAGTTTTCAAAACTTGTTTTTATAAGATTTTGAGTTCTAAATTTTCCCCTTTCCCTCCCTCCTTTCCCTCCACTCTCCCCAAGAATCTAATATAGGCTATACATGTATGATCATATTAAACACATTAAATGGTTCTTTTAGCTCATGAAGAGGAAGCTGTGACCGACCTGTTCCGTTGCTGCCACTGGGGAAACTCAAAAGTCAATCAGACAAGCTTTTGCTGATGGCAATTTTTAAAATAATGTTTTTCTTCCATATAACATACTATAACACTCTTGAAACAGATAAACAATACAGTATTCTCCCCAGTCATTTTTCTTCAAAACTGAACTGAAACTAATATCATCTTAGTATGTTTCTTCATACTCCCTCTGCACAACTTTCAACAGAGAGGTTTTGCTCTCTGCTTGAAATCAAATGATTGAAAGGTTTGAATTACAGTGAATAGCAAAGCCAATACTAGTTGAAAAAATAACAATAAAAGAAAAGCCTCAGGACATCAGGCAAAGTAGACATGTTACAAATGCAAGGGTTCTGTGAATAAATAAAGAACTTTATGGAATTCAAAAGCGGCCTGCAGTAGTGAGTAGAGGTATAGTTTTGGAGTCAGAAGGACTAAGGTCAAGTCCATTCTCTGACACATACTAGCTGTGTGAGCATGGGTAAGTCATTTAGACCCTCAGTGCCTCAGGCATTTATTGTATCGTGTATGTTGAACATAAATTGTGTCATGTGATACACAATGGTTAGTCTCCAAATCAAGTTATATAAGTTATAGAAATTGACCCCATTGAGGTCAATGCAAACACAATTGTTCAAGCCCTCTGTGTCAGCATTTCCATTTTGCTATGCTACATGTTTTCTAGTAGAAATACAGAAGCTAAAACCAGAGGAAACATACGATAAACTTATCTTTGTCAAAGATTGTTGTGTTTGTCCTTCGTTCTTGAAGAGGACCATGACATCAGGAAAATGATGACATGACTTGATTTGAGTGAGGAGGGGATGTTCAAGGTCACCAGCCTCACTTTGTGCTCCAGAGCCATCTGGGTTCAGTGGCCTGACATTTACCAGGATCACTCTTTGTCAAAGAACCTAAGTTCCAGATAAGTTACTGATCTAAATCTATGTTCAAATTGGGAGTTCCCAATACAAATAAACTTACAATTCTCAACCAAAATGAAATTTTTAGAAAATTGAATATAGATTTAAAAAACAAAATCAGAATATTTAAATTAATTTTAAAATTAATAAATATTATTTATACTATTATATATTATTTTCAAAATATATTCACTACTTGTGACAGTTTGAAAAATAAAAAAGCATGATTCTTGTGCGTTTATAATATGTAGTGAGTTGTGTTGATCCCTACAAGTTTTATCTCTGAATCCCTTAATCTGCTGTTAGGTATTCTTTATGAAATGGTCTGAACTCCATTTGGAGTGGCTGATTTGCCAGAATGGTCTTGGGGGCAGTTCTAATTCTTCACAAATCAGTCTAGAGATGGTCTTGCATCCCATATAACATTTTATGTTTTAAAAGGGGCCTTCAACTCCTAAATCTGAAGAAATGATGGGAATTGGGAGGAGAAGGGAAGGAAAAAGCCAGTTAACCTTAAATATTGCCCATTTGACCGGCTGACAATGTGTTGTAAAAGTATACTAGAGAGTGTGGAAGTTAGTATGTTGAGAAAGAAAAGATGACCTAGCATAGCTATGTTATAATGAGCGTAAAGAGCTATCCCTGCTCTCATTCTCATTGTTATTAAAACTGATGAAAATCCGTGTGACATATTCCCAAAGTGGGGTAAATTGAATATAAGCAAATTTAAAGCACTTCTTAAAATAGTCAGATGAGAATATAAACTGAACTACTTTGGAGAATCCATTAATTTTATGATCCTCTAACCCTAGGGTGATGCATTTGCTCATTTGGTGTATCCAAATAGAAATTATTTATTTTAGGAAATCTACCTATTTTATTATAAAGTCACTTGGCCATTGTTAACTCATTGATATACTATGTGGCAAAAGAGGTCCAAGGGTTAGGTTGCTATATGTTTTTTATACATTTTTGTCAATGAATCTAGTGGATTTTCAGCAATGCATTTTGCTTTTGCAAAACGAGACATATTAATGGCAGAAGTCACACCTGAAAAGGTTATATGGTTCCCCAAAGGGTTAGTCTTAAGGAACATAGATTGTATCATGTAATACATGGTAGACATCCTCCAAACCAAGTTATTTAAGTTGTAGAAATTGACCCTATTGAGGTCAATGCAAACACAATTGTTCAAGCCCCTTGAGTTAGCATTTCCAATTTGTTATACTACATGTTTTCTTGTGGAAGTGCAGAGGCTAAAACCAGAGGAAACACAACATAATTCTTTCTTTCACAAAACATAAAGAAGAAAAATATGGGCAATTACAGGGAAAATGTTTTTTTAAATCTTTTGGTCTGTTATAAGGCTTACATGTCAATAACAGCCCTGTTTAGCTATGAGAAAAATCAAAGTACATCTAAGGTATAGACATGAAAAGCACATAAAAGCCTCTTAATTTGTATTGCCCCTCACTGCCTGTGTCACCTTGGGCAAGTCACAACCTCTTTGGGCTTCAATTTCCTCATCTGTAAAATGAAGTGTTTGGACTACATCATCTCTCAGGTCTTTTAGAGCATGACTACTCATAGATTCAAGATAATTTACTCTTGGTTCAAGTTATTTTGGGGTCTGCATTCATTCAAAACCATAGCTCAAGAACTCCCATAAATATGTTTTCTTTCTGTCAGTATTAGGACTCATCGGTTCAAAGCAAAATCATTTATCATTACTATGACTAATACCTAGCATTTATTTATTTAACACTTTAAGGTTTGTTAAGGGATTCCTCATTTGATCTTCACAACAAACCTAGGTACTATTTTTCCTCTGTTAATGAAATTGCCTAGTAAGAAATGAAAAAAAAAAGAGAACATTTCTTCCTAACACGGATCTCTTACAAACACATATACTATCAATAGGATGAAGAGAAATGCATATAGATCATGGCTGAAAGCATGCATGCAGATAGTATCTATACCCAAGGCACACATAGAGAGATACACACGTAGGAGAAATGCCTAATCAAAGCATATACATGAAAGGTATACATATGTAAGGGTAAAAGTAAACCGCCCTCCATTTCAATAAAGAGGCCCAGCCTCAGTCAATCAATCATCCCACCCCAATTAAAGTAACTAACAAAATAATATGCCCCTATGCTTTTATCAGGTGAGAACACCTCTTGGATTGAGTTATTAAATTAATTCAAGGCCACAACAATCCCTAGACACCTTAATCAAATCAGTCAATCAAGACTTCAATTAGGTGCAAAAAAGTGTCTAATCAATTTGGAAGAAGTAGAAGATATGAGATGGCAGGCAATGTGTTGTGTTAAGTTGAGAGAATCAGTTATGTCCTGTGGTGTTTGGATAAAAACGGCAGGCTAGTTTGGAATTTGGGATTCCAGTAGCAGGTCAGCTCCCAGATTGAATCGTTTTAGCCCCCTCCTTGAGAGAAAGAATCACTTGGGGGAAGTAGGAGACACTTTCTGTCTTCCCTCTCTGCTCCCCCCCTCCCCACCCTTCACCATAGGACAGCCTTGCAAACTTGGGCTAAAATATCTGGGACTTCCCATGAGCAATGGCAAATATCTCTGGAACATGAGTAGCTGACAGCAGATTTTATACCATAAACCAAGGACAAACAAATATTGAGAAAAGGCTACCTTAGGACTCCACAAGTGACCTTATCCTTCTAGTCCAGCTGGGAGTTACACCTCAGGAGAACTTCATGAGGACTCTAGCAAAGGAGAAAAGAAAAGAACTTCTATTCAACCAAGTTACCTTTTGCCAATGAGTTATTTAAGCTTGAGCCCACATGCTACTGAATTCTTTGTGTTCTTGTGGTTGGATGTGTCCCAGATGGGTTTTTTTGGAGGGGGAGTAGGAGGCAGGATGTGGTAGTGGTGTTATTATTTGGCCAACTGTTCTTAATGATTCCCACAAGAATTTTCTTGGGCTTTATCCTCACCTTCATTAAGGGTATTCTATTGTTTTTAGAGGTAGATCTATGCACAATTCATTATGCGCATGCTAGAAATTTTTTATTCTTTTTTGAGTATGTTTTTAAAAATTAATGTTATTGCTGGTCTTTTGGGGAAATTTTTGTTGAATACATTTTATAGTATGTGATGCCATAATTTGGTGTTCACCCACAAAAAATACAGTAAAAATACATGAAAATTGATGGAAATCAAAATGTTTTGGGGCCAAAATATTGATCTATTTTCTTTTTTAAAAAATAAGTGTTTATTGATATCTTCTGTTTTTTACATCATCATAGATATCCCAAATAGCTCCCCTCCTGCTCCCTTCCAGAGAGCCATTCCATACAATAAATAGTATTTTTGAGAGGGAAAACACAATCAATACAACTGGTCAATACATTGGAAAATATACGCAATGTGTAATACCTGTGGCCCTCCTTCCTCTATGAAGGAGTGGGTGCTTTTGAATCATTTTAGTTGAGTCCTGATTGATTTTTATAATTTTATTATATTTACTATTGATTTTTTGGTGCCTTATTCTTTTCATTTTCATTGTTGTAGTTACTATGCATATTGTTATCCTGGCTCTACTTACTTTACTTTGCATCAATTCATATAGATCTTTCCACATTTTTCTATATTCATTACACACATAATTTTTTACAGCATAGTAATATTCCATTGTATCCACATACATAATTTATTTAACCATTCCCTAATTGATGGGCATCTATTTTACTTCCATTTCTTAGCTATCACAAAAATTATTTTGGCATATATGGGGAGTTTTTTTTGTCAATGGTTTCTTTGGGGTATAACCCCAGGAATGGAATCTCTGGTTCAAAGGGTATGGATATTTTAGTCATTTTATTTGCAAAATTTCAAATTGCTTTCCAAAATTTTTATACCATTTCATAGTTCCACCAACAATAAATTAGTGTGCCTATTATTCCACAACCCCTTCTTACCTACCAAGGATTGCCTATTAGTCATGTATCTACTTGGTATTTTAATTGACATAGCATTAAAAATGTAAGTTAATTTTGGTTGTATCATCATTTTTATTACATTTGAATGGCCTAGCCATGAGAGCTGACTTGATTTTTTGCTCTCTTCTTTTTAATTAGATTAGCTCAAAGTTATTGATTTTATTGGTCTTTTCAAAGAACCAGTTTTTAGTTTTATTTATCACTTTTATGAGTGTTTTTTGTTTCCAGTTAATTTTTTTAAGGTGCCCCTGTACTCGCTGGCTTTCTTCCTCTCCTTGCTGATCCCCTCCTGTTGTTTGCTACCCCTTTCCCTTTGGGATTTTTCTTATTAATTCCTTTTTCTCTCGTGCTTTTTTATCTGGTTATATAACTCTTCTACTTGCAGATTCTCCCTCCCAGCTTCAACTAGTCCTATTCATTAGTTTTTTTATTTCATTTTTTGCACCTCTTTCCAAAAAGGATTTCTCTCACCTTCTTCATTATCTGTATTTTCTTTCTGTCTACTCTAGACCCTCATTCTCTGATTCATGACCCTTCTCCCCCACCTCTGAGTGATCTGACTCCTCTCTCTTTTCTCTGTATTCCTCATGCAATTAACATTTCCAAGTATCCATTCTAGGATCTCCCCACTAGGAAGTTTCTTCCACTGCCTTGTACAGCTTATCTCAATGGATTCCCTTTTCCATTGTGCCCCAATCCCAGAACAACCTACTTTCTTACCTGTGAGGTTTTCATATATATGATTGCCAACTTGCATTCTCTCCTTCTCCACTTACATCAAGATGATTACTGTTTACCTCACCCTGCTTAATGCAGCCTAGGATTGCATTTGATATTTTGCTTGCCAAATCTCACTGTGGATTCATACTGAGTTTTCAATCCACTAAAAAGGGAGGTCTTGTGTGTATGTGTGTGTGTGATGGTAGCTTGAAAAAGTATGGACTCTTTCTCAAAATAATGATTTGTTGTCTACATTCATAATTTAAAGAAATGCTAAATTTTAATTAGAGGTTGATGGAAATAAAAATGTGATTTTTCTCCCTATGTATGTTTATGGATTCCCTGAAATTTATCCACCAACTCCCTTGGGATCCATGGACCCCAGTTTAAATCTTCAGATTTCTTTTCACAGAAATGTTTGTCTAGTCATGTTTCTTCAATTTTTAAATTTTAACCCAAACATTAACATTTATCCTTATTAAATGTCATTTTATTTGGATGAGCCAATCAGTCTATTCTGTCAAGATCTTTTGGGATCCCGACAGACAACATTTATTTTTTGAAACTGTTATAGCTTTTGTCATCTGTAAATTTGATAAACATTCTTCTATTTTTCATTGTTATTTACAAATATATTAATTTCAGGATCAAAGATATCTCTCTCTCTCTCTCTCTCTCTCTCTCTCTCTCTCTCTCTCTCCCCCCTCCCCTCCCCCCTCTTTTCTTTCTCTCTCTCTGCCAAAGATGAAGATACATTTATGACCTGCCTTCATGATCATCTAATCCTTCAAAAGATGAAGGAAATGGCATGAAGAACTATTTTTACAGATTTGATTCTGACCAACAAGGAGGAATTTGTTGCTGAAATAGAAAGAATAGCAACCTTGGGTTAAGTGACCATTGCATCATAGATTTTGTAATAGAGGAGAGGAAAATGGAATATAATATTACATATGCCCCAGACATTGAGAAATCAGATTTCATACATTTGGAAAAGGAATAGGATACAGTGTTCTAATTAATAATTTTCAGGAAAAGTTGACCCCAGAGGTGAAAAATTCTCAAGGAGGAAACACACAAGCAAACCTTAAAGGGCAGGCAATTTAAAGTAGAGGCTGTAGTAAACATAAGGGAAATACATGAGGAAATGACATGTAGCTAAGTGGAACCTGTGTGTTCTTCCTCTCTTGCTGCTTGAATAGGACTGAGAAATCTAGACCATTTGTGCCCTATGGAAATTCTGTCCCCCTTATATTTGTATACATGAGAGAGGGCAGAATTGTAACTGGGTACATGAGAAGAGAGCTACAGAATTGAACAGCACAGATTGGTCATCCAGATGAGGCAATCAGTGTCCAGTCTAGACTGATGACAGAGCTGAGCTGGAGCCATCTCAAATATAGAGACTGATAGAAAAGCCCAGAGGTGCATAGTCACTTCTATTTTCTTTGACATGGTTTTAGCCATGACTGGAAAAGGCCTAGTATGAACCTCTCACTGGTGCCTCATGTGAGTAGCTTGAAGGAGGAATTGATCTGCTGGTTTTTTGGTTTGCTTGCTGAAAGGAGGGACCTGAAGCTGAGGATTGTGAATGTGAGGAAGAGATGGCCATGCTGAGTCTCTCTAGGTAGGATAGGGACTGAGTCATTATCTGATTAGGTAAATCCAAACCAAACATACAGACTAATGAGCTGAGTGTTGTCACTAATAATATGAGATAAAGCTAAGGGGGAAAGGCTGCCAGTACTGAGTCAGAGAAAGCTTTTTTTTTTTTATCCTCTGCTTAACTGACCACCTGATTGCTAAATAGGTCCAAATATTGTTCCACAGTACTCCATGGCTATCACAGACACAAACAGAAAATTAGTCCTGTGACTAGTAAAAGGGAAGATCATATAAACAGGTGAGAGGAGGAAGGCTCCTTTATAAGATCTTTGCTGGGCCAGAAGTACCTCAGTCTAGTAGTTAGGAAGTGAAGTGGATGTTGTGAGGAGTGAAATGTTTGGTCTGAGGATTGAAGGGGATATAAAAAGGAGAGACAGGCTTTTCTTTCTGCAATGGCAGACATTAGACAGAGGTCTTTTGAGAGGAGTGAGTAGGAAAAAGCTTTCTTCAATGAGTAGATCCCTGAAACCCCCCCTTTCTGAGCCTTCTTTGGGGGTTACTGTGATCCCTTGGCCAGGCTGTGGGATTATGGGGTTGAGGAGTGCTAGACCATATACCTTAAAATCTAATCTGTGTGCACGTGTGTGTGTACACACACATGTGTATTTATAGATATTTATTCATTAATACTTATTTATACATTTATACACACATAGGTAAATAGATACTTTGTGAATCCTTGGGTAAAACTTTGCTAGGATTAAAATCCACTGTTCAAAGAAATTACTTGATAGATTGCTATATCCCTTTCAAACTAAAAAGCTCTTCCAAAGTAATTGATTTATATTTTAATTTAGTATGC
Organism: Trichosurus vulpecula; assembly: GCF_011100635.1. Lineage (NCBI taxonomy): Eukaryota > Metazoa > Chordata > Mammalia > Diprotodontia > Phalangeridae > Trichosurus > Trichosurus vulpecula. Next base: position 123,860,087 of record NC_050577.1, on the reverse strand, counting down.
TCAGTAAATATATAAATATGTATTTGTTTTGTTAAGAAAAAATCTGTGTATATGCATGAGCATGTAGGATGTGTGTATGAGTGTATATGCATGTGTGTTTGTGTTTTACAGAATATTATCTGCCAGAATATGTTATTGTCGAGCTCTGAAGATTCCTAGTCTACTGGGGAACTCCAATGAGTAACAATCCATAAAAATAGATGATCTCTCCAAATTAAGGAATGTAGTTAAAGAAGTAAAGAGGATAAAGCCTTGGGTTATCCATCCATATTCAGGGGAATAGGGGAAAGGAGTAGAATGCCTAAAAGAGAAAAGGAGAGGCCAGACAAGTAGAAGAATCACCAAAATATAAAGCCATCTATCATTCTCTAAAGTCCTTGAAATTACCCAGAAATCTCCTTTAGAATCTATAGGAAACACTCCATCTGGCTTCTCTTCTCATTCCCATCTGATTAAACCTGTCTTTCCTCGTTTGGTATTAAAGATCACTCTTCTATTTTATTTTCTGTTTTGTTGCAACAATATTTTCCTCTTTTCATTATAAATTTATTGTAATTCAAATACATGTTCAGTTTTTTTTTTTTTTAATGAGCAAGACTGAAACATTTTTAGAAGTAGGAAAATGTATACTAAGTTCCAAGGCATTGACTTATAAATGGACTTTTCAAGCACAAACTGCTTATAGACTAGAGACTACCTGTAAACTGATTATGGTTCTGTTCTTAGCCCCTACCGGGCAAGCTTTGAAAGGAAGGAGTGATTTCAGAAAGTGTTTATCAGATAAGCAGTTTCTGCTGAGCCTGAAGGCACAGAATTATCATAGAGCAAATTCCTAATGGCCCAAACTGTTCATAGCCCTTGGAGCAACACAGTGTTTCAGCTCCAGGCACAGGAGGAAACACAGGTAGGAAATGACTTCCTGATCTCCTCATAATGATGGGTGGTGAATCAGCAGGACCTAAACACAGGTGGAGAAGGAAAACCACCTGAGAATCATAAACCACCATAACTGAGCTGCTTTGATATGCCAAGAGCCCTGTCTCACTCCTTCTTTTCTTGCATATTGGATCACTGTGAATGAATGAATTTTGAATATACCAGAAGTAGTTATATTAGTTTTTCTTGATTAAATTCATTGGCTACATGCAGCACCAGCGCTGGTGAAAATCTATGAGCAATCTTCCTGCACAAGTAATTATAGGAACCTGTCCCTTCCTTGCCTCAGTGGTTCTCTTAGGTTGTCTTACTATCTATACTAATAATTAGCACATAAAGTACAATTTCCCTGTAATAGATATGTGAGAACAAAGTGATTTGAAATTTGCTTTCTGCAAACGGTTTCTCTAAATGTATTTTATATGGATCAATTCTATCATGAGATTTATGAATCTTGTCAGAAATTCCCATTGTGTACATTCTACCATTACAAAAGATTTGAAATTTATCTATTTTATCCACAATGCTCTGTAAAGCCTGTCCGCACAACATTAAAACAACTTGTTAACAAATTTTCAGAAATCCATCAAATGTATGTTTGTTTTAGTGTACATAATTTTAGAAACTTGAATATAACATAAAATTTTTTGTGTGTAGATCTATCTGAAATATGCTATAAAATATAAAACACCTGATTTATCAAAGACTCAAAAGGAGTAAAAGCCTTCCCTTTGTCTAAACCTTTGTTTTATGCTATACAAAGATAACTATGGCCAATTTTCAATTATCTGCACTGTGACTTATTCACAGCAAATTGTGCTTTTCTTATTGACATAATTAAACAGAGTGGGTGAAAAAGTCCTTTGTTAACACTAATAATTTTCTAGGACGTCTTCTAAAGCAAATATTTCATTATCTCGTCTCACTCAGAGAAAGAGAGTTGTGAACCAGAACTAGATGAACCTAAAAGAAAAGACAAACTTATTTTCCCTTTCCCCCTCCTGTCCCCCCACTTCTCCACCCCCCACCGGGTGTGTGTGTGTGTGTGTGTGTGTGTGTTTGGGAGGCAAAAGCATAAAGGTGATGACTAAACCCACGGAAATTGATAAAACTGCCGAAAGAAAGTGACAATAAACAGTCTAGGACAAGGTGGGGTACTATGGATAGGGGTTGGGATATGGATAATGACCCATCAAAGAACACTAAAAAAGCAATATCCAGGTACACAAGAGGAGAGGTAGGAGATAGTACTGTCATTAAAACCCATGGAGGAGCATGTATATAAAAAGATAGTGTAGTCAACCCTTCAATTGCTATAAAGAGGTCATAGAGGATGAAGAATGAGGAAAAAGTCACTGGATTTAGCAATTATGAGATTGTTGGTGACCTTAAAAAGAGGAGATTCAGCCAAATGGTAGGTTTATAAACCAGATTACAAGCGTTAAGATTGAGTTGTATGAGTCATAGGTGAAGAAGTTGAGGCAATGTGTGTAAAGGGTTTCTTCTCTTCCTCCTCCTCCTCTTCTTCTTTTTTGATGTTGGCAGAGAGATATAGGATGATACTTTGAAGGATTGATATGGGCAAGCAAAAACTTTTAAAGGATAGGTAAATCTGAGTATGTGTATAAAATGATGCTGATGAAATTTATATAGCACTTTAAAAGTTACCAAGTATACTATAGTCATTTCTCTCTTTATCCTCACATCAATCCTGGGAAAGAGGCACTATGATTATACATATTTTACATATGAAGACACTAAGGCACACATAAGTGACTTAACCTGTAAGTAAGGTGCTATAGGTATTGTTATCCCCCTTTTGCAGATGAGTAAACTTAGATACTTAGAGGTTAAGTGACTTGTCATCAGCCACATAGCTAGTAAGTGTCAGAGGTAGGATTCAGCCTTTGGGTGACCTGTTGCCAAGCTCTGCACTCTTTCCTCTACACCATGCTGACTCACTATAGTATCCAGAGTAAACAAAGGAATAACTTTATCATAAGTAAACTCAGAAAAGTGTTGTCTTTACACCTTGATGGACTTGTCGTAGAGGTAACCTATCATTATCATGTTTACTTTCTGGTGGACAAAACCCAATATTCGCTTAAAATATGACACCTAGAATTGAATATAATTCTCTAGACGTGCTCTGACCAATGCAACTTGCCTAGATTTTAATAAAAGCATTTGATAAAGTATTTCGTGCTATTTTTGTGGAGAAGATGGATATGGATTAGGTGATAACATAATCAAATAGATTTCAGAACTGGTTGGATGTCTGGACTCAGAGCAGTCGGTATTTGTCCCTAAGGCTGTGATTTCTAAGTCCTGATCTAAATAAGATAAATCTCCCCTTCCCCTTACCATCACCACCACAGGAGTTGGGATTTTTTGTCTTACTAGACCAGGACTTAGAGAGCGTAGCCTTTCTCCCTTTGTGTGTCTTTGTGCCTTGGCCGAAAAGCTAGAGTAGAGAGGATTACTGAGGTTCAGCTCTGGTGCCCTAGTAATCAGAGAAGTATTGTGCTCATAATTTTCCCCAGAGGAGGGTTTGGAAACCATGTAATATGAAGAAAGAAGAAAGGTGGTGATGTTTAACATGAAGAAGACTTAATAGCTATCTACAAATATTTGACAGGCTGTTGTTTATTTTTCTGGGTAACACAAAAGGTGAGAAGTAGGAAACATGGGTTATAGTTAAATGGAGTCCCATTTCAGTTCAACATAGGGAAGAATGTTCTAACAAATGATAATATGGAAGACTGCTTCAAATCCTATGTCTAACACTCCCTTGTGACTTATGGTCATGACAGATGACTCAAAGTCCTTTAACTTCAGTTTCTTCACCTATAATGTGGAGTTGAGTAGGATCTATAATACCTTCCTCACAGGGTTGTTAGTGAGACTGTTATCACATGATTACATATGCAAAGTGCACTGAATAGTTCAAAGCAATATATTTCAACCATTCTTATTGTTAACAATGAATTTTTTCCCCAACAATAGCATGGGTCACCTTGTAAGAGAATGAACTCCCTGGAATCCTTCAAGCAGAAGGTTGATGACAGCACTAAAGTCTTTTTCATCTCTGAAATTCTATGAAAAAAAATTGTATATCTCCATAGACATATGTGGAGGTGAGTGGGTTTTGGCATTCCCTGTGAGAATGTTCTCAGGGGACCTGCCCTCCGCCAGGGTATAGGATGGGGGAAACCTGACTTAACAGAAGTTCTCATGAAAAGTGCCAATGGAAATGCTCCCCCAATGTTATAGGATCATAGAGTCAATTAATATCAATCAATAAACACTTTTTAAGTATCTGCTTGTTCCAGGCATTGTGCTAAGGTCTGGGATACAAAAAGAGGCAAAAGATAGTCCTTGACCTCAAGGAGCTTGCCCTCCAATGGAGCAGATAATAGGTAAAAAAAAAATATACAACCCAAGCTATATCCAGGATAAACAGGAAATAATTAACAGAGCAAAGACACTAGAATTAAGTGGAGTTGGGGAGGTCTTCCAGTAAAAGATGGGATTTTAGTTTAGTTAGGGCTTCAATCAATCCAGGAGGTCAGTAGACAGAGCAGAGAAGAGAGAGCATTTTAGTCATAAGAGACGGCCAGAGAAAAGAGTGGGAAGAGATTTTAGAGATCATCTAGCCCAACTTTCTCATTTTATAGATGAGCAAACTTAGACCTAGAAACATAAAAAGTGACTTCCCAATGTATACAGGTAATCAGAGGTGGTAATTAAACCTAGGCTCTCTAACTCTATAGATATCCATTTTTCTACCCATTTTATCCTGCTTTTTCCCCAACTGATAGAGACTAAGAATCAGTTATCCAACTATGGTGCTATCCATTCATTCTGATCTTGAACCCATAAGGGGAACAAATTTAAAGAATAGGGTGGGGGCAGGGTGAGGTACAATGTTGGGGAGGAGGCCGTGGTCTTTGTGTGTCCAAGCAATCTTTCCCTCCCAGACTGATTCTTTTATCAAGGCAAACTAGGCCATATTTTGCCTCAATTCTTACCTACCCTTAAATACTGAGTGGGCATTGCCCCAGACAAACTGAGACCTGGGAAAGACCTTAGCTTAAAAAGACTAGTTGGGGCCATCACCAGTTGTATTGACCCCTATGTCTTGCCACTGAACTCTGATGACTCTGGGGGAGAGTAAGGCCAATGACTCAGCACAGCTCTGCCTCACTTAAATCCAAGTCACTTGCAAGTCAAGACATTGCCCTGTTGATGTCATTGGTGCTCTTTGAGAACAGAAGATGAACAATCTGCAAGCACCATATACTGAGCTCCAAGCAGCTGCAGGGGCAGTTGTCATCAGTCGGTGTTATGATTTAGAGTGTGTGAGCACACTTGACCCACGCTATCTATGCCTGTGTTTATCAGCGGCATAAAGTGGGAAATGAAGATGAATGAGTATGGGAACAGAATTGGATACCTGGAAAAAATTCTCATTCTTTCTAAGTTGGGTTTTCACTACTGGAATTTTTGATATCCACCACTTGGAGTTGTTATACGTTGACCTTAACACAGATAATCAAAAATAGATCGGGGGAGTTTTTACAGCATTCTAATAGCACAAGTAGGACCTTTTTAATAGCCGTGATTATTCCCTTTTAGAGAATGACTGCAGCCGCAGGAAAAGGAAAAGAATTCTTCCTAAAGTATTTTTTGGATATTTGTTAAGCTTTAGTTTTTGCATGCATAATTAATCATTTAGAATGGTGGGACTGATTGTGCTACATACTTCAGGGATGGGCTTTAGCTAACACTTAGTGCCAGCCTTAGGCAAAAGCTTTCTGCACACTGACCTAGAGTTCATACTTCCAGTTTTATGTAATTTGCTCTTCCCTGGTAGCATCCTGCTCTACCTCAGAACCCACCCCAAGATCCTATTGGCCTAGGCTGACTCAGCCTGGGTCTGACTGCTGACATTCCAAGCCCAGTGAGGACACTTAAGTTGGACAGGGGTCAGTGGCATCATCAATAGCAAAAAGACTCCTACTCCTTTGGAAGAAAGATTTTTAGTCCCTTTCGTGAGGTCTTATATACCTATACAAGTGTTGCAGCGTGTAGGTGGCTGCCTCTGAACCAAAACTAACCTGCTAATGTTAATATCTGCTGAATGGGATTAACTTTACAGGGTCATCCTCATTCTCTCTTTACTTTCTCTAAAAAGCCAGAATGACTCTGTGAAGAAGGAGAACACCCTTGCCTGATGGGAGCTGGCAATAACTATTACCTAATTATTATCATTATGACATTCAGTTACCAAACTGCCTACCCTCTACCCTCTAATGGGTCTTCGGGTCAACTTACTGGAGTGTCCTTTTTGATTCTGTGTATTGAGGAGATTCATGGAAGGTTTAACTTGAATACCATTTTCTTTCCACAAGTGTCAGTCTTTTGCTATAATTAAATCCATAGAGTATTGTCTTTTATTTTTTTAAATGTGCTTGTGTTTTAATTACTATTTAGTTTATATTTTTTGGAGGGAAAGCCCCATTCCTTTTACTTAATTGCATCTGCAAGGGATAAACTATTAGGAGGTCAAATAAACAGCTAAGCCACATTCTCTCCTCCAGTCCTTAGCATCCTGATTGTTTTGTTCTTTTCTTTTCAGATATAGGCATTTGATCCTTTTTGGAACTTAGAACACACATACTCAGAGACATGGGCATGTCCAAATTATAACAAACTGAATGATAATGGGAGTTATCTTTAGAATGAAGTAAGAATGGGTCAGCAGTGAAAAGGGAAAAATCTGACAAATCTGAGTAAAGGTTGTTTTTCTTAAAAATTATAATTTTATTGGAAAGAATTATCTTGGGCTACATAAGAAGGACAAGTTATGGAAGGCAAAAATGTATCTATCTAAAATGGTTTTTAAAAATGAGAGTTATTTAACTGGAGAAATGAACTGCAAATTGATTTCTTCATCTTTGAAGGGAAGCTCAAATGAGTGCACATATAAAAGAAACTTTGAGCAGTGGGGATAGAACAACTGAATTGCTAGAGCTGATCCAGCCTTCAAAAATGAAATTTTTTATGTAGTAAATACATAAAAAAGTTTCCTTGCACTTTTTGTTGTTCAGTAGTTTTCAGTTATGTCTGATTCTTTGTGACTTTGGGATTTTCCTGGCAAGGATAATGGAATGTTTTGCCATTTCCTTCTCCAGCTCATTTTATAGGTGAGGAAACTGAGATAAATAGGGTTAAGTGATTGGCCCAGGGTCACACAGCTAGTCAATACTTGAGGCCAAATTTGAACTCAAGAACATGAGTCTTCCTGACTCCACGCCCAACACTCTATGTACTGCACCACCTAACCAGCCTTCCTTCTACTAGTTTATTTTAATAATAACTCTAGAGGTATGTTCTGTAGAGCCAGGCTGGATTCAGCAGAATGATAAGGAAAATATCAATTTTGATGGAAAATAAAAGCTTGAGTTAAGAAGTCAATGTTCCCAATTGTATACTGTGATTCTGTCAGAATTTATTCATTTATAGATTGACTTAAGCAGGACTTCTTGAGTTATTTTTGTGACATTTAAAGCATAGCGTTTCTTCTTCTATTTTTCCTTTTTGATTTTATACCTTGAGTCAGACTTACCAATAGCTGCAAAATGTTGTTAGTAGAGACTTTTTGCAAGTTACACAAAGTGGTTAATTAATATCAACTTATAACTACAATTGCTCTCTTGTACCCAGCAATTTCAAATATTCTGGCATTTGTTTGGCAAGAAGAATATTCTGACCAATGATGCAGTTCCTTATTCTTTATATTTCTTCCCACCATAAACTTTCATTTCATGTCTCTGTGAGTTATTAGTAAAAAAAATAGTCTAAGATTTGTGAGCTGTGAACTGATGAATCCCCATGTTACACAATAGATGTATTCCTAAAAAGTTCTATGTAAACAAGATTTTTGTAAATCCAAGTTTAGGTACATTTTAGATTCCTGTTTAAAGGAATCCTGTGGTGGTCACATTTTAAAGGGAAAGGGAATTATTTGAAATGAATGACAGCTCTGAGAGGCAGTGTGGTGTAGCTGATAAGGGGCCAACCATACCTGAAGTTGAGAAGATTAGAGTTCAGATCCTGACAAAGACTAGCTGTGATATCATGGACACATTATTTAATCCTTATTTTCTCTGGCATCTCTCTAAAACTATAAAATATAGATTATTGCTCTGCCACAATTAAAATTCCTTGAATAGATGAAATACTGGGTCCCCCCCAAAAAAACTACAACAATCTTTATATCTGCTATGACCAAAAACATTCCAAAAATTAGTTTACTTGAAGTAAGGTATGTTAGTACTGTCTGATATTTTAGGTGAAGATTCATACTTATGTGCAACTTTAATCATCCCTAATGGTAGGATTAGGATGAGAGTTTCCTGAGTCACAAATACACCTTGAATTCATATAACTATAATAATTATAATAGTTTACATTTATATAGTATCATCAGATTTTCAGGTCACTTTACATAAATTATCTCAGTTGATGCTTACTATCACCTTTTCTCTGTTTGTAATGAAGTAGCCTACTTATTTTAAAGAATGAGAAAACTGAGGCATGTAAAGTTTAAGTGATTTGCTGATGGTCATACAGGTAGGAAGCAGCACACTGTAATTTAGAACCCAGATCTTTTGACTCTAAATCTAGTCCTCTTTCCACTATATCCCTCCATACTCTGCGGCCTGTTATAAAATCAATCAATCAACAAGTCTTTATTAAGAGCCAGCTAAGAACCTGGCACTGTGCTAGGCAATGGGACCACAAAGACAAAAAGAAAATAGTCCCTGCCCTCAAGGAGCTGGAAGTCATTTATTTTGTATAAATAAACACTGTGTAAGTTAAACATTTTCTGAAAGCTGGTTAATTCTATAAAACAGCTGGAACACTTTTTGGAAAATTGTTACTTCAGTTTGACTTTAGTGCCAATGATGAATAATCAAAGTCAGTGAGTCTAATTGGGATAAAATTTCTCCAGTGCTTGTAATTCCCTGAAATAGAAATATAAATCCTTTGGGGAGATCCAGAACTAATTTGATCTCCTCAGGGTGTTCAGAAAAGGGGATGTTCAGGACAGAGTATTCGGAATAGGGAGTGAAGGTCATTCTGTTGATTAAAGAAAGAACGAATGACCAGGCAGGTCTACTATTTTTGCTCCTGCTGTTGCCACAACCCACATCTTACCCCTGAGAGTCACTTATGTGGTTCAAGGAAGTGAATTGTACTCTGTTCTTCAGAGCACAGGATTTTAAATTTGGGAGAGACCTTAGAGATCAGCTACTCCAGTCCTTTTATTTTACTGTTGAGGTGACTGAAGCCTAGAGTGGTCCTTAGGCACATCTTAGATGACCTTGAGCTTCTCATATTATATCCTTTACTGGTTCTCAGTCCAAGAAGAGGAGTGAGAGAATGAAAGAAAAGATGGAGAAAGAAAGAAAAAAGATGAAGAGAAAAAGATGATAAGGATAAGAAGGAAGGAAGGAGAGGAAAAAAGGAATTATAAGCATAGAATAAAGGTTAAGCAAAGCAAGCATTTAAAAAGGAAGAAAATATAAAAAGAGGGGGAAAAAGAAAGGAGGAGATAGTTATGTTAGAGAATGGAAAAAGTATGTGAAAGTGTTATATTCTGGGCAGTGGCCCTGGAAAATCCCATGTGTCCTGGACTTTAGGAGGTAGGGGAGCATATCAGGGATGCTGATTCTGTTGACTCCAACAAAATCTGCATTTGTTACCTTAGGTTTCAAGCAAATGTGATTATATGTAGAAGTAGACATATACTTTCTTTTTTTGGTCTGCTTTCAAATTTTAGAGACACACAAATACACATAAGGACCTAGACAACCAAACCACATAGTGATAATTTTGCACAAAGTTTCTTAATTTCTCAATGAAAAATGTTTTCCATAGAACTTCATATCCCCATACAGGCGTACATGGTTAAAATTGCATTAGGTTTAGAAAAATATATTTAGCTTTAGAAATATCATCGGGTATTGCTCATCTATAGGTGTAGTTTACCAATTATTATCCTCTTAATTTATAAAACATCCCAATTGCCGAGGTCTTTATGGATTTGTAGGTATGATTATTTAACCCACTCCTGAGAAAAAGCATAAATCTAAATGACAACTTCAAAAAGTATTGGATTTCTTATTTTTATCTCTGATTCACTTGAAAATGTGTGAAATTATATGCAGCTAGACAGCTTCCCAACAGACTTCTCTGTATTCTTTATTCCATCCCAGGGATGGAATACATTATAGTAAATACTCTTGCTATATCTCCTTCAGGACCTACTGTTACTTAGAACTAATGACCTGTGGTCAAACCAAAGTCCTTTGGATTAAATCATTTTGATGCTCACAGGCAGAAGAAATGCTTAAATGTCTTAAACTGACCTTAGAAGTTATCATTCCCTATTTAAAAAAAATAGTTAACTAATTAATTTTTAGTTTACAACATTCAGTTCCATAGGCTTTGATTTCCAAATTTTCTCCCCCTCCCTCTCCCTCCCCAAAACAGCATGCAATCTGATATAGGCTCTATATATAAACATATTTTCAGATTAGTCATGCTGTAAAGAAGAATTATAACCAATAGAATGAACCATAAGAAAGAAGTAACAAAACAAAAATAAAAGAGAGCAAATAGTTTGCTTCAATCTGCACTCAGACTCTGTAACCCTTTCTCGGAATGCAGATTGCCTTTTCCAACATGAGTCTTTTGGAGTTATTCCTGATTGAAAAGAGTTCCTTTAACCTTTTCTCCCTCTTTTTTTCACTCCTTATTTACACCATCTCCTCCAGAGAAGTAACTATAGGATTATATAAAACCCAGCTTGTGTCTTTGGGGACTTCATGTGGATTTCATAACTTTAGATTCACTAATAGTTAAGATCATCATTTTCTTGAATATCACCATTATCCCTCTCCCTACTATTTGATATTAAAGCATATATTAGTGATTAAGGTGGGACACTTTTTTTTTTACTGTTTTAGAATGCTAAACTAATTAAGTGTCTTTGATTGAGTCCTACTAGGCGCAAAGCCCCAGTCTTGTTTGTGAACTAGTTCACTAGTTTGAGAGAGGCAGGAAGCCCCCAGGGCCCTAAGGGGAGTTGCTAAGACCAGAGCCAATATTATGTGCCTAAGTTCTGGTTGCTCAGATGATGTTTGATGACATGTAAAGACTCTATAAAAAGAGAGAACAGAGTTGTTTGCCTGGGGCTCTGAGCCATAGGAGGAGTGGCAGGAGGAGTGGGCCAGCCGTTGTTAAGAGCTCCCCAGTTTGTAAACCCAGATGTTGATGGTTTCTTGGTAACTATGAATTATGATCTGGTCTGTTTATATTGTGTATGTTTGTAACTTGTTGGTATTTGCTCTGAAGTTCAAGGTTGCTGGCTTTTCCTCCTGAATTACGTGAGCTTATTATATGTTGGATTAAAGTAAGATTGTTAACCCCTTAACATTGCTTTCCATAGTAAAGCAGATGAAAAGAACCTGTGCTGGCAGCATTCTTGTTGTTGGGTTTGTGTTGTTTTTTCACCTCCACAGAAGCTGCTAGCTGAATTGTTGCAACAATGCACTAGCTTCATTTTTATTGTCCTTACTTTAGAATTATGGAACATTCACCAGAATGTATTTTTGACCCCAAATATATTTTATAATAAGATAAACTTAAAGGAAAAATCCTACAATAATGGACCAGATTGTTCAACATTTCTGGTAAATGTTTTAGAGTAAAAAGGGAAAAATGTTTGCTATACTTAGCATAGTTAGATATGCATAGCAAAATTCAGTAAGTATTTATTGAATTGAATGAATTAATAAAAAGTGATCTCTATAAAGGTCAAAATGAAATTACTAATAAAATTATATAATAATAAAATTTGTAAAAATTGTAACACTTTTTAGGAGAAGTAATGATGCTAATAATTGTCAGAGGTATTATAAATATAAGTATAAAGGAGATGCCATCATGAATCAAATTTAATAATTAACATGTTGTACAATTTTTTAAAAAGACAGGTGGAATTTAATGATAAAAAGACAGATGCAGATTCCTGATGTAAAGATCATTACAGTTTGGGAGTAGGTGCATGAATTAAAATAAAATGCTAGAATAATATCAATAAAGATTGAATATGTAGTTTCATTGGTTCAGGAAACTCTCGGATAAAGAAACTCGCTCTACCAATGCAGGTCGGCACCTTCACTTCAACTTATATTCTTAGAGAGTTAATTAGAGCTCTAACAGGTTAATTGAACTGTCCCGGGGCATATAGTCAATATGTGTCCAAGAATCTAGGTCTTCCTGGTTCTGAGGGCAGAATATCCACTATGTCATAATGCTTAGTAATAGTTAACATGTATGCTGTATAGTGCTTTACAGTTTGTAAAACACTCTTCATATAGCATCTCATTTGATCTTCACAACAACCCAGTGAGGTAGGAACTATCATTATCTCCTTTTATTGATAAAGAGACTGCAGCTGAGAAGAGCCTGAGTTGCCCAAGATTGTAGAACTAGTAACTGTCTGAGGTAGGACTCATGCTCAAATTTTCCTGACTCCACGTTAGTGCTTTATCCACTACTCCACTTAGCTCCCTCAGAAGAGAAAAGGTAGTATGCTCATCCATCTCTAACTTGGTTTACCAAGGAATAGTAATGTATACCTATTTTCCATTGAGCAGACTTGTCATTACAGAAATTCTTTCATATAGCAGGCAGGACACAACTACAATGGATTCTATAGATAGAAGGCACATTTATCAATACCCTCTGCTATCCAGTCCTAGGCTTACTAGTCCACTTGATACTACATGAGCAGTAAGAAGAATCTATTGTGTTTTATTACTATTTGAGTGTTAACCTACTTTTTTGTATCATGTTCTCCTCACCTTCACTGACTGACTGACTGATTCATTCCACTTCCCATCTTCTGTATTTACACCCATGTATCATCCTTTCTTTTCAGTAAGTGCTTATGACTAAAGAATTATTAAGGTAGCTAATATATGAGGGCATGTTTGGTTGGAAAATTGGTTAATTTGAAAGATTCAGGAACTCCTCATAATTTTTCCCACTAAAATGTGTAAAATGCCATATGATTTTCCCCCTTTTAGACAGAGATGGTGAACTCTGTAAGGGAAGAAACTATTTTTCCCCTTTACTTATCACAGTATGTGGCACATGTTGAATTGATTTCACTCAGCTTAAAAAGGTCTTATTCTTATAGACAGGGATGGGCAAAATTAAAATACCATAATTAGAATAGTGAAGCCGAATGGTACATTAAGTTTCTGAAGGTCAAATCAGCTCCCAAGGGAGGTGAAATGGTGTTGCCCACATAGCAGGTGCTGAGTAAGTATAATGAATGGATGAAAAAGGAAAAGATGATA